>NC_133652.1:182936745-183144736 GCF_009905375.1 Apium graveolens | reverse complement strand
AAAATTATATTGAAGAAAACAACAGAAAGCTTGGAAAGAGATCCAGACCTTCAAGAAACTAGATAAATCTGCTCAGGCCTAGAGGAGCATCTTTAAAATGAATGTGAGCTAAACTTTGTACATTTTGTTAATTGAAGCACTTTTCAGTATTATCTACTGTCTTTTAAAGTTGTATTTTAGGGTGTTTTGTTAACATCAAGTATCTCTTAATTTATGGCTACAATTACAGTAGACATAAATTGGGGGAGATTGTTGTGCATATGTTGTGTACTTATGATTTCACGAACAAAACACCTTGGTAGATTTTTACTTAGTGAAAATGTAACACTCGACGGATAAGGATTATAGTCCCGACGGATAACGCATTTTGGTCCCGACGGATGATGACTTATTATCCATCGAGTGAGTAGCTTATGTAACAATAAGTCTGTAGCACATTTCTGCATACACATTGTTTAGAATCTGTAGTAGTACTTAAGTCATGTTGACTTTAACTAGATATACATAATAGGTTGATTAATTGTACATAGATGATGTCTTGTAATTCTGCATAAATGAAATGGAGTCAAGTGCCTGATTGCTACCGACGGATAAATAACAATGAATTCGACGGATGATCAACAACCCGACGGATGATCAATAACTCGACGGATGATCATAAATCCGACGGATAAAGAATTCAAATATCTGTTGACAGTGACAACACAGTCACATGTGTCGAGTGTATGTAAATGGAATGTGGTAGCCTATTCAACTGGGTTTTCGAGAACAAAGAAGCATTGCCATTTCCATGCTATTATGAATATATTCAAAGATGCTGGAATAGAGTAATGAAGTAGCATTGTATTAGACTGATAGTTTTTGTTTTATTATCCTGTCTTATTAATTGTAATCTTGGTGATATATAAACCAAGAGCAGCAATAGAATAGTAACTAAGTAACCAAGCAACCAAGAGAGAAACATTTGTAAGCTGTATTCTTAGCATTTCTCTCGTTCTTAGTTGTTATCATTTGTAAGCAGCTGTGAGCTTTTTGCACATAGAGTTCTCTCGATATATATTATATATCTATGGTGGAATCACTCAAATCCACCAGAAAGTTTTTAAAGACTCTTGTTGTTAATTACTTGTGTTTTGATTCATTTCAAGTAACTATTACGCATTCTTCTAATCAATTCACACTTATTTGAGTAAGAACATTTTTATTAAAGAAAAAGTTTCAAGAATTCCATTCAACCCCCCTTCTGTAATTCTTGTTACATTGTTAAGGGACTAACAGTTACATATATCACCACTAACTAATGATATGAATTATCAAGAGTTTATGATGTTACATATATCACCTCTAAGTAATGATATGAATTCTCAAGTGTTTATGGTGCTATAAAACTCATCACTAACCACTGAAAAAGATTCTCAATAGTGTGATGTTACCAAACTCATCGCAAAGAACTAAAATAAATTATCATTGGTGTAATGTTACTAATCTCATCACAAACCACTGAATAAATCATCATAGGTGTGATACTGCTAATACTTTAACAATTTGACTTATGGAGCAAATAATAAAGTTGAATTTCTTTATGGTACATAAATCAAACTATTAAAGGAGAACTCAACAAATAACTGCAACATATATCCACCAGATATATGCATTTATATATTGAGGTAATGATGGCATTCCTGATTTCACGCCATATCCCATAGTGATTCATTTTGCTGTCATCTCCAAAGGTCACTACTGGGCCAACTCACTTGTCCACTTCTGATAGCAGGGCTTTATCCTCAAACTCTTGTGTATTAAACATCTAATTTTCACAATCTACATGGTTCGATTCACTTTTTCTTTCCATGTCTACATTATGGATCAAGTTTTCTTTGGTACCCAAACTAAATTGGGTCTAGGGGACTTAGAGAGATTCACATTATGAATAATGTCAAATGCAAATTTAACCTGCTTTTATTTCTCATCGACTATCTCCTTCTTCTCTTTAGAAGCCTTAAGAATGGCTTTAGGCTTCCAAGTAGGAGTTTTCTTCCTAATCTTTGGAGGACTGACAGTCTTTTCCCTATCATGCTTTCTACTCATGTTCTTATCATTATGCTTACAAGTAGTGGATGACGAATGCATCAAGTTAAGATAAAAAGACAAGGTATTAAAAGTACATGACATACATTTAGATTTATGACATGATGAATGAGAACTAGGCATGGTAGACATGTTATGCTTATTACGAATTTTACCTTTATTTACTTTACTCGCACTACATGCATATGCAAGATGCGAAGCTAAATTACATTTAAAGCATAACTTCCTAGAAGAATTAGTTTTAGTTGATCTTCATTTTTAATGCTAACATCTAACTTCCCATTTCTATTGCGTCTATTTTTCTTTTTAGTCTTGTGAACATCTCTATCATCTAAGTGAGTTTTAGGTTCATCACTAGAAGTTGACTCCTCAGATGACTCTACAGTTGACTCCTCATCACCAGAGACATAATCCTCAACAAGCACCTCATCTTTATTGAAAGAATCGGGAGTGACCTTTTTGCATAACAAATTATTGACCTTTTCAGAAGCTTGTGATGTACCTAAAGAGTTTGATTTACCATTATCAACACTCTCTGATTCTATCACATGTTTCTGTCCAACATCACTTGATCCAATGTCAATTATGGCTCCACCGATTTGGTTGTCAATAATTTCTTTTGCATTAATAGCAGAGTCTTGATAATCTTTCAACTTAGATTTTAAATCAGCTATCTGACTCCTACAGACAACATCTAAATCCTCACTGGCTTTGACCATGTTCTCTAGGCATTCATTACGTTTCTTAAGATTATCTAATTCAACAGTAATTAGGCCTAGTTCTTCTTGTCTAGTGAGCAACAATCTATTTTTAGAATTTATTATATTTATTACCTCTTTAAAGCTGGTCACACTACCATGAAGTTGAAATAATTCTACTCTTCTATCCTTATCACAATATTTGCAATTGTGCCAGGATATATTAGTAGTGGTCTCAGAAGATACCTGCGATGAAGAGGTTTCCATTGATGTTGAATCATTGAATTTTTTTCCCTCTACATCTATACCATTCCAGTGTTTTTCATCACTGACTAATTCTTTATCATGATGCTTCTTCTGTCCATTTTATTCCTTCTCAGACAAGCTTCTTTCTCATTTACTTGTGTGGACTCTTCACTGGTAGAGTGTCCCTTTTCTTCACCATCACACAGTTCATGTGTGCTTCCTTCCATCAACTGTTCCTTACAGCATTCACTGGATACTGACTTTGTAAATTCTCCATCTTCAAGATCTTGACTGTCTTCACTAGATGGCTTAACCTTATATTTAAAATTTCTTCTGAATTTAAGTGCACTACATTTAGAAGCCATCTCAAACATAGTTTGATCTTCTAATTTCTATAGCTCTTCCAAAGTATAATAGTCTTTTATAGCTTCTTCAATTTTAGTCATATTTGATTCACTTGTAGAAGCTTCCGAAGTAAGTGTTCTTTTGTTAGGTCACACAACACTGTAGAAGGGGGTTAAATACAGTGTAGAATACAATCAAATCGATTTAACACAAGTAACAGAAAACAGATGTATTCGATATAATAAACTCTATTACAATGGAACTGTTCTCTCTCAGTGATGAACAAATATCATGAGAGCTGATAGGTTATAATGTATGATCTTCTCGATGATTGTAACACATATAGTGTAAACCTATGTCCGTGTTTATATAGACACACAGTTACAAGATAACTTCTAATTGATATGGAATATAATTCTTCTAGTCCTCTAACTCTTTCCATGCATATCTTCTTTTTGTATTAGTCTCGATCTTCTTTCCTGTAAATCAGCTTCTTTCCTTAACTGTTAGTCCTTCAGTACTTAATTTATGATATCCATCTTCTGATAATCTAAGTCCTGATATCCTTAAGTCATGACTTCCACTAAGTCCTGATTCTATAAGAACTGATATTTCATGTTAGTTAAGATCTGAAAACATGAAACATATTAGACATGACATCTCAAATATATCAAACAATCTCCCCCAACTTGTAAATTATGCAAGAATGTACAAGTTAATAGATTTGATGATGTCAAAAACATTTAAGTTCAAATACAATAAGAGTTTAATAAGACTATTAACTACAACTTACAAAACATCCAGCTTTGCCAACATCACTGAATCAATCTGAATCCATAATGATTCTTAACAAAATCATTTATCAGATTATCTTCAGCTTTCTTCAGAACTTCAGGTAACTGTGCTTTAACCTGCATCAGTTCCTCTTCTTTACTATCACCAATTTGATAATGGTTGTTCTGAGAGCTTGAATGGATGTTCTTTCAAGTCCATCACCATGTCTGATAACCTTAGGATGTGAAGAGTTTTCATTATAACATAAGCATCTTCCTTTCAGAATAACTTCCACCTTAGCAGAATTTTTCAGAATAGGAATTTCTCTTCCATCACCTTCAGTATTCATTGGACTATAATGAGAAGTCTTTGTACCAGAGATTCTGAATATATCTCTTATAGCCTTCAAAATGTATTATCACCATCTTCTTGTAACATCAGATTTTACTTCCAGAAGATAGTGAATATGTTGAAGTTCTCTGATAGACTTTTTTAGTACATCAGTATCAGCTATTTATAAGTCCTTCCATCATTGAGAAATAAGATCAATTTCTCTTTTTAGATTCTCCTTATCATGAGCATCTATCACAACTTGAGCAGACAACACCTTATCAAGGTGCCTTTGTTTGATTTGTTCATATGGTTTATCTGTCAATATGAAAGGATCTCTTAGAGTAACCTCTACTCCTGTTTGAATCTTCTCTTCGTCAGAACCTAAACCAGCTCTATCTCTAGGTTGCTTGGATTTCAACCCACATGTAGCAAGTTGATTAATCATGAGATTGGATTTTGGTTCAACTGGAGTAGCTTTCTTCCATATCAACAATTGTCATTTTATCCAAATCAACTTGGGAATTGTCAGTAGTTGATGTCTTGATAGCTTGATCAGAATTTGTTGTTTCTTTTGTACCTTCCTATCCTTTATTCTGAATAACAACTTGAGTTGTGTCAGAGGTTGTTTTAGAATCTTCATTTATCTTTCTTCTTTTCAGAATTTGAACAGTTTCATCTTTAACAAGATTATCATCAGTTACTTGAACCATTTTACACACTGGTTTCATCAAATCTTAAGAAGTTTTCAAGTCCAGTGACTTGGTTGGTTTATAAATTTTTCATTTCCCTTTGTCTTTGGGATCACTCTCAGTCTGTGATCTAGTCTTGAACTTTGGAGTTTCAGAATTCAACTTTTCCATGATCACAATGCCTTTTTCCTTAGGCCTTGGAGGTTTCTTTGCATCAGAAGCTTTAGACTTAGGATTTGTCTTTTCAGCAGCAAATCTAGCTTCTTCCTCCTTGAGAGTTTCTAAATCCATTCCTGGATTGTGTTTCAGAAATAATCTTCTTGCTATCTCCTCATCAAGTGTCTGGATTTTAGGATCTTTGTAATAAACAGTAGTATGCTTCCCCTTTAACTTCAGAGTTTGCAAAAACTTTTGAGAGTCTTCAGATCCTGACTGAATCAGAATATCAGAACTTGACATCAGACTTTGCTTATCACCACTTGACTTCAGTCTTTGAGCATTCATAGCATCAGAACTTGACTTGTTCTGAATAGAAGATTTTCCTTGAACTTTTCTTTGACCTCTACTCTTTTCATAGTTTCCCTGGTCATCACCTTTATCATCCTTTTTCTTCAATTCTTGAGTAGGTGAGCATTTGAACTTAACTACCTTCTCCCCCTTTTTGGCATCATCAAGAAGTAAGAGAGAAAGAAGAAGTTCAACTGAAGATTAGATTTCATCCAATTGAGCTTTCTGAGAAGCTTGATTAGCCAGGACCTCAGCAAATTGGGCCTGTTGCTTCTCTTGAGTTTTCTCAATGGTTGCAACTTTTTCAGAAATAGGTCTGATATACATGTTCTTGTCAAGCTTGATCTGTAGATCTAGCTTATCAGCTTGCTCCCTGAGTGTATCAACCTTTTCATGAGTAGAAGTATGTAGACCTTGAAGATGTTTTGTAGACAGAGCTGTGATCTTGAGTTGTGTCTTGAAATCAGCATTTGTGAGCAACTCATCAGCTTTTGCAATATGCTCTGTCAGAACTTTAGAACAGGGAATAAAATCTGATTCATTCCACTTCTTGGTCCACTCAAAACCTCTGTGAGTATCCTCCCAAGGAATTGGGCTTCCTTTTTAACAAATTTCTTCATCACTTCTTCCTTGCCCAGAATAGGTACTGGAGTCTCAACAGAAACACTGTCATCAGAACTTGAGGAAGACTCATTATGTTCAGATAGCTCAACAGTATGTGGAGCAACTGGAGATTCAGGAATAACATCATCTAAATTCTGATCAGCAGAATTTATCTCCAGAGCTGGTGTCTTTGATGGAGATGGAGATTCCAAATAAAGAACTCTAGGTATATTCAAATTATGAATATCTATTTCAGAATTGTCAGTTTGCTCTTTAGCATCATCTGTAGCTTTAATAGGAGAGATAGGAGGGGTAACAACTGTGTTATTAGCAATGTCTTTGGCTTGAGCTGGAAGGGCTTCAATGATAATTGGTTCTTGTGAGATCAGAGATTCCTGATCCCCTTCCTCAGCTTCTTCAGTATATTCTGATATAGCCTTAGCCAAATACCTCCTAGCCTTCATTTTCTTCAATCTCCTTGCCAATGAAGGAGATGCTTCAGCATCATCAAAATTTACAGATTTCCTTTTCAAAGTATCAGAACTTTGAGCTCCTTTCTCTTTCTGAGAAGTAACATTCTTAGCTTTAATTATCACAGGTTCAGATGCATGAACTCGTGCTTCAATTGTTTCCTCAAATCATCAAAATTTATTATTGAACATAATTGAATCAAAACATTCATCACAGGATAAAGTTAAAATCGATGAAGGAAAGATTAACAAATTGTAATTAAAACAAGCATAGTCACATAATTTGAGAAACAAAGACCAAATCTTGCAATTAAAGGAAATTTCATTAATATATCAGATGAGTACATTTCATGAAATTTATCAATTACATGCAAAAATTACAAGATAGTCCTATTCTAAGAATCTTAACATCAACAACCTTAGTCCAAGTCTAAGAAGCCTGACAAAGCTGACGGTTAAGAGAAATGGATGGATGACAATTAATTCTTCTTCCTACTTTCAACAAAGAGAACAGCAAGTCAAATGATTTGCTCCTGCTGTTTAAGAATACGAAGATGAACTTCTCTTTGGAAAGACATCAGATCATTTTTAATATTGTCCAGAAGTTGAATCCAGATGTCGAATGGAATGTTGTTGATAGGATATGGAGTCGGAATTCCATTTTGAAAAATTGTCACAGTTAATGTGCCATAGCAGTAAAAGCAACTAAAATGTGCCATTATTTGAGAGAAATGAAAAAGATGTGATTTTACTGATGAATGATCAGTCATTTAAATAGGCAATAGAATACCAAGGGACGCGAGGACTGTTTAATAATTACAAGTAAAAATAATGATCCCTCGACTCCCTAGACTGAAGTGTAATAATAACAGTCAGTAAAAGATCTAAAGCAAGAGTTAATGGGCACGAGAAATAATTAACAATTACTATGCACATGCAGTTTTTCAAGACATACATGTTAACCACTAACCCATAATGATTATGACTATTTTTATCTGACCCAAATTTATTCTGATTTAAATATGACTGTTTCAGATTTTACCACAAATAAGTCAAGTAAAGAAAAATGCCACGTAAGCATCAAGGATTCCATCAGGATTTAATATCAGAACTTAACTTATATCAGATTTTAATAGTCATCAGATTATGGCTTCTGTACCCAAAAAGTGAACATCTTGTTCTGTAATTCTTCATACAAATACTGACTTATTTTCTTCAGAATTTAATCATCAGAACTTCCATTAGAACTTGTCCTTAGAATTTATGCAAATAACACTTAACTGTTTGTCAAAAACAACTTAATCACCACAGTAATTTTCATCATTCATAAGGAGTGAAAGTGTGTGCATTCAGCAAAATATCAGATAAAGATTAACGTCTAATAAAATTCAGTACATCTTAGAAATAAGGCATAACTAAGAAAAATGCTTAAAATCTGTCATCAGTCATGATGTCTACTATAGAACAAATTTATGCAAGAGTCCACCTCAACTGTTTGTGCTCATTTTATGCATCTTTTGAAATTTATTTTTACAGTGGCTTCTCAGTGTAAGTGAGTCACGACTGCTTATCAGAATTTATGATGTTATCAGAGTATTTCTCCAGTAATCATAGAGTGTGAAAAGTCACCAAAATTTTTTTTGCTTTTCTAATGCATATTACTTAATACTAACAATGCACTTGGGTCTTCCCTTCCACATTTTTACTCTAGATCTGAAAGGAGTACCTGACTTTTATTCTTTTCTTTTCTTTTCTTTTCATAAGTGAGGCTTATCAGCACTTAGTTCATTCTTAAGATTTACTGACATCAGAATTTGACAGATAAGAAACAAGCATTTAGTTTGTGACTTAGTAATAAGATACAAAAAGTAAACTTGACTAAGCTCAATATCATAATCTTCTTGTTTTAATGAGTTTCCACATAAACAACTAATTCAAACATGGGATTTCTAGCATATTAAAGACTACTAGGTCAGCAACTAGCACAGTTATCCTCATTGGATTGAATAGTCACAGAACATTCAAAACACTTATCAGAGTATATAAATCCACATCAGATAACAATCAATATTTAATGAATTTTCAAATTAAGCACAGATTACATAGAGATAATACTATCTATAAACACTGATCATAAAGTCTGATGCATGAGAACAAAAACTAAGCAGATTTCGAGAAAGAACCTGAAACCATTCCAAGTTCATTTACCAATCTTATAAAAGTAGCTTCACATAATGGTTTTGTGAAGATATCTGCTAGTTGTTGATCTGTTGGAACAAAATGCAATTCCACTGTACCTTCATCCACATGTTCCCTTATGAAATGGTATCTAATGCTGATGTGCTTTGTCATTGAGTGTTGAACTGGATTACCTGTCATAGCAATAGCACTTTGATTATCACAGTAAATAGGGATTTTAGAAAATTCTAACCCATAATCCAGTAACCGATTCTTCATCCAAAGAATCTGTGCACAACAGCTTCCTGCAGTAATATATTATGCTTCTGCAGTTGATGTAGAAATTGACTTTTGTTTCTTGCTAAACCAAGAAACCAATCTGCCTCCAAGAAATTGGCAGCTTCCACTAGTGCTTTTCCTGTCTATTTTGCATCCTGCAAAATCTGCATCTGAGTAACCAATTAGCTTAAAATATGATTCCCTAGGATACCACAATCCTAGATCAGTTGTACCCTTAAGGTACTTGAAAATTCCTTTCACAGCTATTAAGTGAGGTTCTCTTGGATCAGCCTGAAATCTTGCATAAAGACAGGTAGCATACATGATATCAGGTCTACTTGCAGTTAGATAGAGTAAGGAGCCAATCATACATCTGTAGTTAGTAATATCTACTGATTTACCAGTATCCTTATCTAACTTGGTTGTAGTGGCCATGGGAGTGGATGCAGTTGAACAATCTTGCATTCCAAATTTCTTCAGTAAATTTCTGGAGTACTTGGATTGACAGATAAAAGCGCCTTCTTCAGTTTACTTGACTTGAAGGCCCAGAAAATAGCTGAGTTCTCCCATCATACTCATCTGATATCTTGATAAAAGTAAGTCCTTTCCATGGTTGAGGTAGAATAAAGTCTTGTCAATTGTGCCTCTGTGAAATCCACTTTCCAGAAGGAATTGAGCTAAAGTCTCATACCATGCTCTTGGAGCTTGCTTAAGGCCATAAAGTACTTTGTCAAGCCTCTAGACATGATTGGGAAATTTAGGATCTACAAAGCCTGGAGGTTGTTCAACATATACCTCTTCTGCCAATTCTCCATTGATAAAAGCACTTTTCACATCCATTTGAAAGACTTTAAACTTCTTCTGAGCAACATAAGCCAAAAAGATCCTTATGGCTTCTAATCTAGCAACTGGTGCAAATGTTTCATCATAATCAATACCCTCCTGTTGAGAGTAGCCTTTAACAACCAGTCTTGCTTTATTCCTTGTAATTATGCCATCACTGTCAGTTTTGTTTCTGAAGACCCATTTTGTACTAACAACTGATCTGTTCTTTGGTCTTGGCACTAGGGTCCAGACTTTATTTCTTTCAAATTCATTTAACTCTTCCTGCATTGCTTGCACCCAATCAGCATCTTGAAGATCTTCTTCCACTTTCTTTGGTTCAGTCTGAGATAGAAAGGAATGATAGAGAAAATCATTTAAAGTTGCAGTTCTAGTTTTGACACCTGCTTCTGGATCTCCAATTATTAAATCAGGTGTGTGTGCTTTAGTCCACTTCCTTGCAGATGGAAGTTGGTCTCTAGAACTAGATCCTCCCCCATGATCCATGTTGTCTCCATCAGCATTTTCTGATGCTCCCCTGTAGTTATGCTCTTTGAGACTTCAGAATTTGAATTTGATTTTTAGGAGTTGAAGAATCAGAGCTTCCAGAATTATCAGTACTTGGCTCATCAAAACTAGATGAATCAGAACTTGAAGAGCCAGAGACAGGTTCTGATGCTTCTCAAGAGTCTTGAGATGTGGTAGGTTCTTCAGCTTGCTCCCCCTGGACAGGTGCGTTTTCCTTTGGAGTTGTTACCACAGATTCAATGACATCAGAACTTAATCCATCAGAACATACATGATCAGGATTTAAGTCATCAGAATTTCCAGAATCAGAATTTAAATCTTCATTCTCAAATCTCAGCCGATCATGATCATCGAAATCTTCAAGTCCAGTAATCTTCTTATCATCAAAAAAGACATTGATAGATTCCATGACAACTTTTGTTCTTAAATTGTAGACTCTGAAGGCTTTTGTGGAAAGTGGATATCCAACAAAAATTCCTTCATCAGCTTTTAAATCAAATTTTGATAGCTGCTAGGGATGAGTCCTAAGAACAAAACACTTGTAACCAAATACATGAAAGTATTTCAGATTTGGCTTCTTTTTCTTCACCATTTCATATGGTGTTTTTCCATGCTTGTTTATGAGTGTAGCATTTTGTGTAAAACAAGCATTCTGCACAGCTTCAGCCCAAAAATAGGTTGGTAGCTTTGCTTCATCAAGTATTGTTCGTGCAGCTTCAATGAGAGTCCTGTTATTTCTTTCTACAACTCCATTTTGCTGTGGAGTTCCAGGTCCAGAAAATTTCTGTTTGATTCCATGATCTTTGCAGAACTCTTCCATGATTGAATTCTTGAACTCAGTGCCATTATCACTCCTTATTATTTTAAGAGAATCTTTGATCAATTTATTCAGCTGTATGACATGATCAGTTAGAGTAGATACAGTTTCAGTCTTCTTGTGCAAGAAGTACACCTAAGTGTACCTTATGAACTCATCCACTATAACCATATCATATTTATTCTTTGCAATAGACATGACATTGACTAGACCAAATAGATCAACATGCAGTAGGTGATAAGGCTCAAGATTTGATGACTCAGTTTTGCTCTTGAAAGAAGATTTTCTTTGTTTTGTCTTCTGACATGAATCACAAAGGCCATCAGGAGCAAATACTATTTTTGGAAGTCCTCTCACAAGATTTTACTTTACAAGTTCATTTATATTGTTAAAATTTAAATGAGAGGGTTTCTTGTGCCAATTCCAACTTTCTTCAATTGATGCTCTACTCAACAGACAGATTGCAGAACCATTAGTATTTGTTGAAAGTCTGGCTTCATAAATGTTACCATGCCTGAAACCTTTCAGAACCACTTTGCCTGTAGAATTACTTATAAATTCACAATGTTCTTCAAAGAAATCCACATGATAACCTCTGTCACAGATTTGACTTATACTCAACAGATTGTGTTTAAGTCCTGAGACAAGAGCTATTGATTCAATGATGACATTCCCAAGATTGATCTTGCCATATCCCAAAGTTTTTCCAATGTTGCCATCTCCATAAGAAACTCATGGGCCAGCTTTCTCCACAAAATCTGATAGCAGGACTTTATTTCCAGTCATATATCCTGAACATTCACTATCCATAACTAGGATGTTCTTCCTGTTGCCCTACAATCACAAAGACCACTAATGGTTAGTTTTAAGGACCCAGACTTGCTTGGATCCTTTGGCCTTTTTAAGTTTGTTAACATTTGCAGCGGATTTAACATCAGATTTTATGTTAACATTTTTCGTATCTGTATTAACAGTATCAGACTTTGCATCATACTTTACACTAGAAGGAATTAAAGCAACTTTCTTTAAAGAAGGTTTTATCTGATAATAATCATAGTACAAACTATGATATTCTTTACAAGTATAAATGGAATTCCATATACTGCCATAATGAAAACAAGGATTTTGTGGCTTAAACCTAACAAACTGACTCTTAACTCCTGACTTAGAAGGTAAGGGTTTATATTCTTATTCTTCCTTCAAAAAGAAGCCAGATGGTTAGAGTTTCCTCAGTTATAGCATTTCTTTCTAGGAGCATTAGAAACAGGCATATAATTATTGCTTTTATTTACACCTTCCTTTCCATTCCTAGTTTTCCTAGCTACCTTTACCTTGTTTACACTGGTAATCTCTTTCATCTTATGTTTATGCTGCTCCTTTGTCATTAAGCCTATGTTAACTTCAGTTGGTTTATCATGTTCTAATTTGTCAAAAGTTGACTCTGCTATCACTTATGTCTCAATATCTTTCATCTTTTCAGAATCAGACTTTACAATTTTAGCTACAAATTTAACAGGATTTACCTTTGGCTTAGTAGTCTGTTTAACAATAATTGGCTTAACTTGTTCAGTTCCTTTTTCACTTTTCTCATCTCTATAACCTAAGCCCTCTTTCCAGTTTCCACTACTTAGTATATCCTGAGTTGCTCTTCTAGAGTTAGTCCAAGTCCTGATAATCTCTCTCTCCTTTTCTAACTCAGTTTTTTGAGATTTATTCATTTTTAGCACTTCATCTCTAACATAGAAAGCATCATCTCTATCTTTCTAAGTTTAATGGAACATAACTAACTCTTTTTCTAAATAATCATTCCTCTTTTTAAAAGCAAGATTTTCAGAAGTTAATCTTTCACATGTTAAAGTTGATCTCTGTAACTAATAAACATGGTTTTAAGATATAATCTCAACTCATATATAATCTCAACTCAGTAATATCATCAATATGAAAGGCATAAGTTGTTTGAGGTACCTTTAACTCAGCAGCATCAGAACTGCTATCAGCATTTGCCATCAAGGCATAGTTCTCCTCATCTTCAGAATCTGAAGTGTTTGTCCAGTTTTTCTTCTTTGTGATAAGAGCCTTGCCTTTGTCACTCTTTCCTTTCTTACAGTCAGCAGATATGTGGCCTTTCTCACCACAGTTGTAGCATTTGACATTTGAGTAATCTCCTCTGTCAGACTTTTCTCCTTTGCCTTCAGATTTTCTAAAGCCCTTCTTATCAGAACTTCTACCTTTCCTGGAAAACTTCTTTCCCTTTCTGAATTTTCTGTAGGCTATCTTTGTGATACCCTTCACCATAAGAGCACACAACTTCATCATCTCTTCATCAGCATCTACTTCAGGTAGACTTTCAGTTTCTGAATCATCATCATCAGAACTTGATGATTCTGAATCAGACTTTATGATGAGAGCCTTTCCTTTGCCTTTCTTTGAGGCGGTCACTTTAGGGGATTCCTCCTCAGCTTTAAGAGCAACTGTCCTTGACTTTCTCCCATGTCTCTTGCTTCTTTGATCCATCTCAAGTTCATAATTCTTGAGCATTCCATAAATTTCATCAAGAGCATAGTTGTCTCTTATAATAGTAGCTTTCAAATCCCAACTTTCAGGAAGAGCTAAAAGGAATTTTAGATTTGAATCTTCAATGTCATATTCATTGTCCACCAGTGATAGATCATTCAAGAGTTTGGCAAACCTGTCATATAAGTCAGTCAATGACTTATCACTTTTTGAGTCAAAGTGCTCATACTCTTGAGTGAGTATAGTCCTCCTATTTTTCTTGATTGCATCAGTTCCCTGACACCTTGTTTCCAAAGCATCCCATATCTCCTTTGCAGTTTTTCATTGAATTACCCTATTTGACATGACATTATCAATGGCACTATGTAGCAAATGCCTTATCATTGCATCCTTGGCAATATAAGAGATATCTTCAGTTGTGTATTCACTTTTCTCCTATGGTATGGTCTTTGCTGGCTGATCTGCAACTACAACAGAGAGCTTGGTTGGCTTATGCGGTCACTTCACAAATTCTGTCAAGGTATTCTGGATCTGTAGCTTCCAGAGAGATAGCCATCTTCATTTTCCATATGGGATACTCAAAAGGTCTCAGCATGGGAACCCTGATAGTCTCATATTGACTGTGGGTTTGAGTCTTTGGAGTTTCTTCAGTTTTGGCGGGCTTGGTTAGATTTTTTGCTTCTTCAGACATGATTGTTTTGGATCTTACAGTATGTGCGTTAACATATAGGCTCTTATACCACTTGTTAGGTCACACAACACTATAGAAGGGGGTTGAATACAGTGTAGAATACAATCAAAATGATTTAAAACACAAGTAACAGATGATAGATGTATTCGATATAATAAACTCTGTTACAATGGAATTGTTCTCTCTCAGTGATGAACAAATATCACGAGAGCTGCTAGGTTACAATGTATGATCTTCTCGATGATCGTAACACATATAGTGTAAACCTATGTTTGTGTTTATATAAACACAGTTACAAGATAACTTCTAATTGATATGGAATAAAATTCTGTCTCCTAAAATATATCAATCAGATATCTTATATAATTCTTCTAGTCCTCTAACTCTTTCCATGCATATCTTCTTTTCGTATTAGTCTCGATCTTCTTCCTATAAATCAGCTTCTTTCCTTAACTGTTAGTCCTCCAGTACTTAAGTTCTGATATCCATCTTCTGATAATCTAAGTCCTGATATCCTTAAGTCCTGACTTCTAGTAAGTCCTGATTCCAGTAAGAAATGATATTTCCTGTGAGTTAAGATCTGAAAACTAAACATGAAATATATTAGACATGACATCTCAAATATATCCAACATCTTTTAACATTTTCTTTAGGAATTATATATTCCTCTGCTATAGGAATCTTGATTCTTTTATGGTCTTGTTCATGTTGTTCACTGTCTCAGACCCATGGTTGACATTTTTCTACTTTTCCTCAGCTTCATAGGTCTTCAACTTGTCATAAGACTCATCCAATGACATTGTGTTGAAGTCCAGTCCTTCTCTATTAAATGGCACTTTATTTTTTAAATGATTGGGCAAGCTAAAAATAAACTTTCTATTTATCTATTTTTGTGAGTATTTCTTCCCAAGTGTACCCATTTCATCCAGAAGTTGGGTGTACCATCCAAGCAACTATTTGATACTTTCACCGGAAAGATATTTAAAATCCTTGTACTCAGACATCATTAAATTCAATATGTTCTTATCTTTAGTTCCCTCCACTATAGCTCCAATAGTTTCCCACATCTGTATAGGACTAACACAATCCTTAATCCGATGATGCATGTTGTAATCCATTAACTCAACTAAAATTGATCGAAGACTTGCATCCCAAGAAACTAATTCCTTATCCATATCAGTGTATTCAGACGGATTCTTTATGATAAACTCTTGAGGAACTCTACTGTCGGAATCTGTAGTTACAGAAATGTCCTTCATTGGTACAAACATGCAACTCTCTAAAATTCCCTTATAATCATGGTTTACCACTGAAATAAATAAAGTGATCTTTTTCTTCCACAATTTATAGTTGTTTTCACTGACATTACTGAAGGAAGAAACCTTGATGCCATTAACTGTCTGAGTGCTCATACTTTCAAATCTGTGAAAATTCTGCCAAATTTAAAATTACAGATGATGAATAGAGGAATGATCCAAGAATATTACCTTCATCATAGATCATGAACCTAGTAGTGAACATTGGTCCAGAATCTTGATTCAATCCAAAGTTCAAAATGTAAGGCTTTTAAGGCCAAGATCTAAGGATTAAAGTCCAAGTATTGTTAGTGACCGTAATATGGTTTAATAACAATTTCTTCATCAATACCTTTCATGTGTGTGAATCTCACATGTGCATAGGAAATATTTAGATCAAGGGTGGTGACTCTCATTTAGATGCCCTGGAGGACAGGTGAATTTCAATAGATTACATTAAGTTGTGAGAATGCACCTAGTAAAAGTGTTTATGCCTTTTTTTCTCTATATTCTTTTGAGAGAATACATGCGGGCTTACATATTTCTCGAGTTTTTGGATACTCCACTACTTTGTGAGAGACAGAGTTGTAGGGTTGACTGATCCTTCCTTATGGGGTGCTTCTTGGCACTATCTCCCTCATTCTCAACACAACTCCAATACCAAGTGGTAATTTTGTCTGATACCAAGTTGATATTTCAAGAAAATACAGGTGTATCATAGAAAAATATGGTGAATATACAAAGCAAGGTAAATGATACTGCTTGAGAAATGTTTGGTTCAATGACTTGGGTCAGAATCTATGAGATTTAATAGGCTCATAATCAGTTCCTAAAACCACTGAAGGTTGATGATAACAACCCTCCAAAGTACAATATCAAGGAATTTAGAGATCAACATCAGAGTGATTCAGGAGCTTGTAATCTTAGGATCAAAGAAATTTACCTTAACCTACCACAGCACGGATTCATGAACGATGTCTTAGATAATTGTGCCCTCTGATTGCTTTGACAATTTTATGCATTCACATCTCATTAGCTTAAGATAATTCATGTTGTTAATCCAATACAGAGAAAAGTTAAGAAATATTCTAAACTTAACAATATTGAAATAAGTTAATCGGAGTTTAACATTACATGCTCAAATATACATGCCAATAGTATAATTAACAAGACTATACCAAAGTTGATTAGTCTTATCAAGACTGAATCACTTATACTATACTCCTGACATAAAAATATCACAACTATCACTAGTTATGCTACACATTTATTCTAGCACAAGTACTAATAATTGGAGAATCAGAGTGACCCGGAGGTCTAGTATCAGATTGACTCAGGATTTGGCACCAAAATATCACACAGAATCTTAAATCAAAGTATGAGTTATATGTGTGTGTTAAGCATAAATATCAATATGATAAGTGTTTGCATCAGATAAAAGCATATAATCATGAAAGCATTCAAATAACTTATATATTGTTAGGCCTGTAATCAACTGTAGATGGGGGGTGAATACAGTTAATACAATCAATTTGACTAAGATTCAATAGAGTCAACAATTTTTATATTAACAGATGAAAACTGATTAGAAACGTTCCATCTCGAAAGGATGAACAAATATCCTTGAGAGTTGCTAGGTTATGCAAATGATATAACAATGTTCGCAATGCTTATAGCATGAACCTAATCTGTGCTTTATATAGACCACAACTACACAATGTATAAGGAATCTTATTCTATCAATTATAAGGAAACCTAATACAATGCTTCTTAGATAAAGTTATTCGCCGCCTTGAATTTTTGCTTTCCTTTTTCTCTTCGAATATCTACTGAAGTGACAAGTTCTTAGGACATTTTTTATTGATCATCAAGTATTGATATAAATACTGATGACGTCACTCTTCACTAAATGCTGATATAAGTCTTGATATGAACTTCTGAAAGTTTCTGCTGATACCATCAATTATATCTAACAATCTCCCCCAACTTGTGCATGATGGAAATATGTACAAGTTCCAATTTATGATGTCAAAACTATCTAAATGCAAAAATCAAGAAATCATATTCATTCTTACTTCAGTGAATTACAGACTTTACTCTGCATTCTGGACTCTAACACAGTCTGGAAAATCTTCAAGAAACTTCCTCAGCAGATTTTCTTTCATTACATCCAAATACCATTGCATCCTCAGTTTATGTTCCTCTAGTTCATCTGTTGATTCATCATTTTGATAGATGGCAGCCCTGAGATTATGTAACTTTGAATTTCGAAGAAATAGATCATCCAGCTCCAGGAACCCTCTTTTCTTTCCATCAGGATGAAAGGTTAAAACTTTAGTCCTGATATGGGCCTAAAATTAGCCTAGAAATATAGTTAATGTTGAATTAATTAGACCTGATACGGTCCAATAACGAAGCCCAATTAATGAGGCCCAAAGCCCTGATTATTTATTAATTTCGTAATTAATAAATAAGGGGGATTACCAGCTCATTAAATGAGTCCTAGCGATGATGTAATTCCATAAAAGATAGCCTCAAGGGCACCTACACCAACTAGGAATCTGATTCCTCTATTCTAGGACTTCAAAGTTTATCCAAAGTCTGAGAACTTGTTCAAACAAGTCTCTTAACCCTAGTCCAATTCAAGGACTCTCAACATCTATATAAAGGGATTCACCCCATCCATCAGAATGGCGTTTTGGATTAATCCTCGATTAAGGACATACATGCCACTACGTCCTTGGTGTGCCCTCGCCGCCATAGCCCCGAGGGCATCATCAGAACTACATTTTTTTGGCTTGATTCTCTAATTCACAGAGATACGTAGGCATCTCGTAAAGGCAGAGTTAAGTCATGAAACACGAGAGCAGCCATTGAAGGCCTTGAGCTCCCGAATCTTAGTAATAAATACAACAATTAATATACCTTAGTTTTTAATCCATAACATTTGGCGCCGTTTGTGGGAAACACAACAACAACCATGGCGAGAACATGGAGAGGAAGCAGCGCCCCTGAAGGAGGGACACCAGCAGGGATGACCCAAACGATTTCGTCAACGGTGGAGATACCTCCGCATTCAACATATGCCGCCACCCAAGGAGGAGCCTAGGTAGGGGCAACTGAACCTCAGCCACAAGGGACGATTCCATCGGCTACTCAAGGGACAAATTTCCAACTTCAGCAGCTACATACACCTGTGAATTCTCGACCCGTTGGGTACGAGTATTCAACTATTGTGACCACTAACCCCCTTATGGGATGCCTATTTAACCCGAGGTTGGAAGAAGTGGACATGCTAATCGGAGTGAAGCACAAGGGCAGATGTCCCAATATATACATGGTTTGGCTCCTATCCCGGAGGATCAAGAATTCTCTGGCCCTTACACTGAGAGAGACTCCGAATCTTCGGATGATGATGTGGCCCCAAGAAGGAGGCGTGCTAGAAAAGAGCCGATGCATGATGGTAACCAGCATTCTAGGATCACCCAAGGGACAAATCCCCAAGAAGTACAGGAGAGAATCAGGGCTTACGAGGCTGAGATTCAAATGCTGAAGCGCGACTTAGAGGCACATCAGACCTCCACACCCCCACTGCCTCCAAGGGGGAGAAATCCTCCTCCAATCATAGACCTTGATGGTCCGTTACAGAGAAGGACTGTTGTCCCAAGGGCTGATCCAAGTAATCTCCTTCCCTTGGGAGATCCTGATGATCCTACTCCACCATTCTCTGAAGAGATGATGAGTGCCCATATCTCAAGAAAGTTTAAGATGCCCACCATCAAAGCTTATGATGGCACTGAAGATCCTACCAACCATGTTAGGACTTTCTCTAATGCACTGTTGCTGCAGCCCGTGAACGACGCTAATACATGTCGGGCCTTTCCTCAAACCCTGTCGGGGATAACTCAATGATGGTATAGCCGTTTGCCTCCGAATTCCATCGGGTCCTTCAGAGAGTTAAGTCAGACTTTTATTAAGCAATTCATCAGCGGGAGAGTGCATAAGAAAAGTTCAGCATCCCTCATGAGCATTGTGCAGGGAGCAAAAGAATCCTTGAGAGACTACCTGAATCGTTTCACAAAGGAAGCTTTAAAAGTCCCAGACCTTGATGACAAGGTTGCTATGATAGCCCTGCAACATGGAACTATGGATGAGTTCTTCAAGATGTCCTTGGCCAAGCGCCCCCCTGAAAGCAAGTTACAGCTCCAAAATAGGGTCGGGAAGTACATAAAAGTGAAGGAGAGCTTGAGGAAGATAGTAGTGAATAACGAGCCCACTGGAGGCAAGAAGCGGAAAACTGATTTGGAATATATCGCTAAGGACAAGTATCCTAGAACTGATCAAAACCCTGATTCAATCCCAAAGAAGGGAGGACCTAGGCAAAAGTTCACTGAATATGCTAAGCTGAATGCTCCTAGAAGCCAGATCTTGATGGAGATCGAGAAATATCGAGATATTTGTTGGCCTAAACCCTTGAAGGTTGATCCTGCCAAGCTAGATAAGAGCAAGTATTGTAGATTTCACAAAGATGTTGGTCATGACACCAATGATTGTAGACAACTGAAAGATGAAATTGAGTTCCTTATTCGAAAAGGGAGATTGAACAAATACACTGGGGAAGGAGGAGATAGGACTAACAATGGGAGAAAGAATATTGAAGATCGTAGGAGGGACCAAGACGATCAGGGGCGGAATCCCCAGCCTAGGGGACTAGTGATAAATGCAATCTTTGGAGGACCACCACCCCGAGGGCCAGTGACAAACACAATTTTTGGAGGACCAACTGCTGCTGGATTGTCCAGGAACTCCAAGAAAGCATATACTAGAGATGTTATGCATATTATTGGGGGAGCCCCGAAGAGGGCCAGGACAGGAGTAACAATGGTTTTGGATGACTCTGACCTAGAGGGTGTGAAATTTCCTCATGGTGACCCGCTGGTCATAACACCAATAATAGGGAACAACCCGGTGAAGAGGGTCCTTGTAGATAATGGTGCATCAGTGGATATCTTGCTCCATGACACCTTTTTAAGGATGGGTTATAATGATTCTCAACTAACCCAACCGATATGCCGATATATGGATTTGCAGGAGTGGAGTGCCCCGTGGAAGGGATAATCAAGCTGCCAACAACCATAGGTCAGGAACCAAGACAAGCAGCAAAGATGTTGGACTTTGTGGTGGTGAAGGCTAGTTCAACTTACAACGCTATCATGGGAAGAACGGGGATACACGCCTCCAAGGCAGTCCCTTCTTCCTACCACTCAGTTATGAAGTTTCCCACTAAGAATGGGATTGGAGAAGAGAGAGGAGATCAAAAAATGGCTAGAAGTTGTTATGTGGCCTCACTAAGGGCAGATGGAGTCGGGGGCAAGTTCTGCCTATTGAAGATCTGGATATCCGAGAGAATGATGAGAAAAGAGGGAATCCGATAGAAGACTTGGTTTCGGTTCCTTTAGCCCTGGGGATCCTGAGAAGGTGACTTTCGCTGGAGCCACACTAGATGAGCCCCTTAGAGGGAAGTTGGTGAAATTTTTGCAAGAAAATAGTTATGTGTTTGCATGGTCGGCAGCTGATATGCCAGGTATAGACCCGGAACTGATCACTCACAAACTAAATGTGGATCCAAATCAGAAGACAGTGAAGCAAAATAAAAGAATTTTTGCTCCAGAGAGGCAAGAAGCTATTAAACAAGAAGTAGAGAAGCTTTTAGCGGCTGGTTTCATTGAGGAGATATATTTTCCAGAATGGTTAGCGAATCCCGTGATGGTAAAGAAGGCCAATGGAAAATGGAGAATGTGTGTGGACTTCACTGACCTGGATGATCCATGCCCAAAGGATTGTTTCTCGTTGTCACGGATAGATACTTTGATAGATGATACTGTTGGACATGAGATGCTGAGCTTTATGGATGGATTTAGTGGATACAATCAAATCAAGATGCACAAGGGCGACATCCCAAAGGTATCATTCATCACTGACTTTGGTGTTTATTGTTATCTTGTTATGGCATTTGGTCTCAAGAATACAGGAGCCACCTATCAAAGGTTAGTAACTAAGATTTTTAAGGATCTTATTTTCAAGGCCATGGAAGTTTATGTCGATGACATGTTAGTCAAGAGTCTAGTAAAGACTGACCATATAACCCATTTGAGGGAAGCTTTTAAGGTCCTGAGATACCACAAGATGATGTTAAATCCTACAAAGTGTGCTTTCGGAGTAGGATCTGGAAATTTTTTTGGATTGATGGTCTCCAAGAGAGGAATCGAGGCCAATCCCGATAAAATAAAGGCAATCCTGGATATAGGGCAATTCATCTCAAAGTCTGGGGACAAGTGTTTGTCGTTTGTCAAGTCTTTGAAGAAGGTAAAGGATTTTGTATGGAGTGAGGAAAGCCAGAAGGCATTCGAGGAATTAAAGAAATATATGGCCCAGGCCCCGTTGTTGTCCAATCCAGCTCTGAATGAAGTTTTATACTTGTACTTGGCCGTTTTAGAGAATGCCTTGAGTGCTGTATTGGTTAAGGAGGAACTTAAAATCCACAAACCCGTATACTATGTTAGCAAAATTCTACATGGAGCTGAGTTAAATTATTCAACTATTGAGAAGTTTGCTTTAGTCTTGGTAATGGCTTCAAGAACGTTGTGTCCTTACTTTCAGGCTCACCAAGTTGAGGTGCTGACAAATCAACCCCTGAGAAATATTATTCATAGTCCCAAGGCTAGTGGGAGGCTGATCAAGCAGGAAATAGAGTTGGGAGAATTTGACATCAATTATAAGCCACGGACGGCAATAAAAGCCCAGGCATTGGCTGACTTCGTGGTGGAATGCACCATACCCAACCAAGAAGTCGGGGGCAGGAAGATACCATACCTCAAGAAAAGGATGATAAAAAGAAGGAATATTGGGTTCTCTATTTTGATGGAGCATCAAAAACAAATTCAAGTGGAGTAGGGTTAGTTTTACAAAGCCCCGATGGGTTCTTGATTGAATATGCTATGAAATTAGACTTTCCAACCATAAACAATGTGGCAGAATATGAAGCTCTGATAGCCGGCCTTGGCCTAGCAGGGATACTGAGAGTCAAGAACTTGAAGGTATGTGGAGACTCGAAGCTGGTCATATCCCAGTTAAAGGGAGAGTTTGTTACGACCGGCATTTTATGTAATATTATTTGTGAATTTGGTATAATAGTAAGTCAAATGAAAATATATTCAATGATTGTACGAGTGAAAATTTCTGCTTTATAAATTTGCTTTGGGTAGTATATGATTTTTCAAAGCAAGAATTTATTTAATTTCTTTATTTTTGATTTATAAGGAATATTCTAAGCTTTGGAAAAATCTTCTTTTAAAAGGCATTTTGTTCACAAATTTTGAAAATGATTTTATAAAGTCTCTAAAAATCCAAGTTATTTTATGGTATAAATTTTATAATTTTTGAACTTGTATTTTATTATATAAAAATAAATCTTTGAAAATTAGTTGCTTAATAATTATCAAATTACATGATTACCCTTGCATGCAAACTCTCTTCTATTCAACCAAGGGGCAAGGAGGGCAATTCCAACCCCACTCACTTTCATTTTACTAGCCACATTACTATTTTGTCCTTGCATGCAAATCTACCTAACTATGATTGGAAGGTTACTATTGTAATTTCTCCCATCCACTCACTTATGGGCAAATAAAAACCAAGTAAACATGACAAACACACCACTTTCACTCCACCATTTCCACACTTCTCCTCCCTCCTCCCTCTCCTCTCGGCCCTCCCCCTCTCCTCTCGGGTTTTTAGCCGAAAACCTACCCCCTCCCCTTTTCTTCATTCCACATTCAAGTTTCCACCTTCCATACAAGTAAATATTACTTCCTATATCATGATCATTCATATTTCAAAGAGTTTTGAGTAGAAAGTTTAAGTTTAAGGGTTGCATGTAAAGGTTTTAGTGAAACTCAAAATACAATCTTGATTCTTATGGATTTAAGGTTGTTTTCGAGAGGACTACAATAAATGGATAAGTGCCAAGTCTTGAGAAGGAAACTCTTGATGATTTAATGGCCATTTCCATCCATTTCATTCGGCCATGACCATATGGGAGCCGAATGAATGGTCCTTGAAATCATTCTTGTTGTTTTGTTCAATTTTTGCATGTTTATGTGATAATGACTTGAATTTTGTGGTGAAAATTTGATAAAACTCCTTGCATGCTAAGTGATCATCTAGGTATACCTTATGCTAGGCTTGCATGTCAATTTTAAGATGGAATATATGTAGAAAATATGATGTTTTGGTTTGAAAAACCCGAAGGCATGCATGCATGTGGAATTCTCTTAGTTTGTTGTAAGATTTTGATCATTTGGAAAAGATTTTATTAGTGAGCCTTAATTTCAGTAGGAATAATGTGATAATATTGATTTATGCTTCTTGTTGCATGGTAATAATTTGTGGTTATCTTTTATAAAAATATATATCTTGTTGTTTCAAAAGCATGAAGATTTGCGATTTGTTAAGAGTAGTCTCTTTTGTTTTGCCATAGTTGCACCTTAGGTAAGGATGATCTCACCAAGGTTATTTTGAGAAAAAGGGAGTTAGTTCAGTAGAATACCAAGTATAGGTCTTGGTTTAAGTATTTAGTTGTTGATAATTGGGTTTGTCAAGTCAAAACCTTGGAAAATGAGAGTTATAGTTTCTGCAGAAAAATCAGTTTAGTACCCTGAGGTTTAGAGTGAGTTTTGACCATGTCATTGATGTGCACTTTGAGGCCCAAGCCACCAGAAGTTAGTATGGGGAGTATATAATAGGTTTTAGGAGTTGGTTGGAGGTTTGCATGTCATTTGGTTAGGTGCACAAGTAGAATAACAAAATCTGTCCAGCAGGGGACAGTTTTGTTGCAACTTAGAAATAGGGAGATTTGGCCATGTCATGGGTAGGCCCTCATCAGGCCCAATTGGGCCTTAGTTAGAGGGTATGTCAGAGAAGTTTTTCCAACCATAGTTCATAGGATATGAGCTAGAACCATGTGTCACAAGTTAATTCAAGTCAGGGCATTTTCTGCCCAGAAAAACAGGGGAACCTTGGACTTTTAGCTTAGGCCCAAGAAGGCCCAAGCCAGGCCTTTGAGCCACATCAAGCTTGTGAGATGCCCTTAGGTCAGGAGAGTCTTGTGTAAAAATTTTGAAGAAAAACTTGTAGTTTAAGAGTGTCTAATGCACTCAAGAAACCTTAGTTACCATTCTGAAATTTGCACCAGTGAGCACTTTCACTTATCACATAGTTTTAGGACACTTAGAAGTGAGTATTAGGTCGACCACCATAGTTGTAAGATAGTATAAGGTCAGTAGAACAAAAGGCACAAGTGAGGGTCAATAGGTTTTGGATAATTTAGGAAAGGCACATTGAGTTAGGAAGCCCAAATTCGAAGACTTCGTTTAGTTAGCGACCAAGTAACTTAAGTGGTGAGTCGAGATCATCCAAGCCTAGTGTGGCATTATGGTGTATATGATGTTATTTGGTATTAATATACGATATGTGATTATGTGGCTACGTGTGTACATTTGAAAATATAAATGGTGGATATGAATTAAGTGTGTATAGGCCTAAGTGCCATCCATGTTTAATTTCGGGTTGTAAATAGGTTAAGATGGAAAGAATATATTATAATGAGGATTATTATTATTTATGTAGGATCTCGAGACGAGGGAAAACTTGCCATAAAAGTCGAGTGAAGCTCCAGTTGTTGCTCCTACCAGTCAGACCAGACCAGTCTATCTCAAGGCAAGTGATTCAACTTGACCTTCGCATTTACTGTAAACAGTTCATATATATATCGATGCAATTATCCTGAGTCATTTTGATATATTTAAATCAAGAGTATCTTTTGTTTATCTTTGAGTTACATAGAGATGCCATGAACCCTCGAGTACGTATTGCAAGTAGTTCAAAAGTCTTTCATGATAGTTTAATGCCATGATAAAATAGAGATGTGTTATAATACCTTATTGATCCTTTTGAGTATCATGCTATTGATCCCTGAGAAATCTTGATGTTGCACCCTGATGCTTTGATTCAACTCTTGAAATAACCTCGATAGAAACTTTATCTTGATACCTAAAAGCCAATCTTTTCTTAAATTCATTCATGATTGTTTGATAACCCTATCCTTACCCTAAAGCTTGATACCCTGTTATATCTTGAGCTGATGATCACTTCCTTTATATTTTAGCACCTCTATCCTATTGGAACCAGTGATGCTTATCTTCTTGATGTTCTAATACCTATACCTTGTCTACAACCATTGCTTTAAGCCTAGTTTGGCATTACTCTTTCATATTATCCAGTAGCCTTGCTTAATTTCCTTGTCAAAATTCTTGTTTATGGAAATCTCTCGATTACCCTAATATAGTAAAGTCTAGTGGATCATGGCCCTGAGATTTAGTGTCATATTTCCAGTGTTTCAAGTTGATCTATAATCCCCTGATAAAAAAAAAATGATTTCAGTCAAAAGAGATTTTGTCATAAATCGGCATCAGTTTTCAAAATGAATAAAAGGTGGATTTTTCAGTCCCAAAGGGGGACAAATGTTTTCTTGAATGGTGGATCTGGACTGAGACGCGAGTCCTTTCCACACTTATATTAGGCTTAAAAGTTGCCTAGGGATTCCCAATAATGTTTTAGAACCCAGCGAGGTTCGGGATTAC
The DNA here is from genome assembly GCF_009905375.1 of Apium graveolens. Taxonomy (NCBI): domain Eukaryota; kingdom Viridiplantae; phylum Streptophyta; class Magnoliopsida; order Apiales; family Apiaceae; genus Apium; species Apium graveolens. Next base: position 183,118,159 of record NC_133652.1, on the reverse strand, counting down.
TTCGCGGCTGATCACCGGCTGTAATCCGTAGCGTCATAAAATGATTTTGATTAAGAATGGTTTTAAAATTTGTTTTGATGCAAGCAAAATGATGCCAACTCACATAAGTTTTATCTCTCGATTATCATTGATTATGTCATTCCATTGTCATTCCTAAAGGTATATCTCGATTTATGCTTTGCGTTGTATTGTTAGCACTTGTTGAGCTTTTGGCTCACTTCTTGCTTTACCCTGATATTACAGCTAGCAGCCATGGTTAGATTCAAGCAGACTGCTCGTAAGACCTGTGATGCTGATGCTTATGTTCGAGCTCAGGTAGAATAAGTAATAATAGTTGTGTGAGGACTCGGTATTTGTAATCAGATGTAATAGTTGGTAGTGTTGGGCTGTTCCAAACCCTAAACTGTAAGATCTTGGATTTTGGTTGTGTAATACTCATTAAAATGATGTAATAGCTATAATTATTTTGCTATTTAAGTTGGGGGTGTGACAGGTTTTGGTATCAGAGCTACGGTTTAGAGTCCCTGGACAGCCCAAATAGGTTATAGGATTTGTGTGTAGGTTATAGATATTACGCGAGAGAGAAGGTAAAGTAAATTATTATTAATACTCCTCTTATTGGTTGTCAGCAAAGGGCGCATTCCTCGTCATCCTCTGGGTCGGACGACACTATTGCTTTCTCCGTGTATGCTGAGTTGAGGCGCGAGTTCGACATGCTTCAGGGCAAGTACGACCGACTGATAGACCGACTGAAGAACGTGTATCCGGACAGCCGAAACTACGAAGGGAAGCCCAAGGAGCAGATGATTGCGAGACTTGAGACCTTGGTTGGGTACGTCAACACTAAGCTTGAGGAGATGCCAGCGCACCGGGACCGTACCAGCCAGTATGTCATTCAGATGGTGGCGGATGAGCTCCAGAGCATTGCGAAGACGCTTCGAGAGGAAAAGACTACCAAGCCCCGTTCAGATGGAGTGGAGCCTTAGTTCTTTCCATTTACCTTTCATATTGTTGTACTATCAAACTCTATGGAATCCCCAGTTGTTTCCGTCTTTCCTATAAATAAGCCTGTTATTTCTAGAATCAGACTATGTCCCAATCCTATGTACTGTGACCTTTAAAATTTCAATAATTATGTGCTATTGTTCCATCTGCTCTCAACTGTTATTTTATGTTTTTATCATCATATCTGCTTAATTTGGAAACTTGACCCCATATGTAAATGCGAATGCCATGCGATACCCTCGAATCATTTTTATCATTCATATTTGTTATGACACAACTCTTATTTCAGGATCATGCCTCCCAAAAAGAAGAATCCAACAACCACCTTCACCACAGACCCAAATATTCTTCGACTACTGGAAACCTTGCAACAGCAAACCAATGCTATAGCTCAACAACAACTAACTCTTCAACAACAAATTGAAAACCAAGATAACCGTGAGCCATACCAACCACCTGAACCACCAGTACCACCAAGACAAATTGTCACTTTCAAGGCTTTTTAGAGTGTGAATCCACCTGTATTTCATGATACCACTGATCCAGTGATAGCAAACACATGGATCAAGGAGATGGAAAGGGCTTTTGAGTTGGTACAGTTAGGAGACGACCAGAAGACGCTGTATGCCACTTACTTCTTGAAGGGAGAAGTCATTTATTGGTGGGAATCAGTAAAAGCTATGGGAGTCACTCAGCAGATTTCTTGGGAGAGATTTAAGAAGTTATTTCTGGACAAGTATTACCCTAAGTACATGCAGAATCAGATGGAGCTAAAATTTCTTGAGTTAAAGCAAGGGAACATGACTGTACTGGAATATGAGAAGAAGTTCACTGAGTTGTCAAGGTTTGTGACAAAGTATACCAGCACTGAGGAAGAAAAAGCAAAGAAATTTCAGCAAGGATTGGAGCCTTGGATCAGAGATAGGGTGGCTATGTTTGAGCTTGAAACTTATGCGGGAGTAGTACAGAAAGCTGCTCTGATTGAGAATAATGGGATGCAGTCAAGGAAAGAGAGGGATAACAAGAAGAGGAAGGTTCCATTTTATGGAGAAAAGTCTGAAGCTGGAAGTTCGCAAGATCGGAATGTAAAGAGGATTGGTTTCCAGAAGGGCGGAAATTTTCAAAGGAAAGGAAATTTGGGCAAAAGGCAAGAATCAAAAGGGAACAATCAGGCAAGCCAAGGGCAAGTTGGAGAAAACAGGTTCCAGAGGCCAGAATGCAAGCACTGTGGAAGAAGGCACCCCGGAGTATGCAATAAGCTGAGTATGACCTGTTATAGGTGCAATCAGAAGGGACATTTGGCAAATGAGTGCAAGATGCCGAAGCCAGGAGTTACGTGCTACAAATGTGGGAAGACTGGACACATGGCTAGGGAGTGTAAGGCAACAGGACCAGTCAGAGCTCTGATGAACGTGGCAAGTACCAGTGCAAGCGTGCCAGCTGAGGTATTGGCATTACCTCCACCACCCGCACCAACCCCGCAAGCAACAGCAAGGACATTTGACCTAAAGATGAAAGATGCTGTTCAGAATTCTGAGGTGATAGCAGGTACACTTTTACTCAATAATGTCAAAGCCAAAGTATTGATTGATTCGGGAGCCACAAGATCTTTCATATCAGAATCTTTTGTTGATAAGATCCAATGTGATAAAATGGTTATGAGTGAGGTAGTAAATGTGGTAATTGCGAACCAAGAGAAGATTCATGTGAATCAATTTTGTCCAAAATGTGAGATTGATATTTCGGGATATAAGTTCTCGGCCGACTTGATACTCTTCAAGCTGGGAGAGTTTGATATAATTTTAGGAATGGATTGGTTAGGAGAGAATAGCGCTCAGATAAATTGTAAGACCAAGAGAGTGTATTTAAAGACGAAGAGTGGAGAGAAGGTAGTATTTAAGGGACAGAGGCAAGAGCGACTATTTCTTACAATTATTCAGGCTAAGAAGTTACTTAGAAAAGGTTGTGAGTCGTTCCTAGCATATGTAGTGGATTCAGAGAGAGGCAGCCCCAGCATGGAAGATATTCCTGTAGTTAATGAGTTCCCCGATGTGTTTCCCGACGAACTACCAGGCTTACCACCAGATCGACAAATTGAGTTCGAGATCAACCTTGCTCCAGGCACGGAACCAGTTTCAAAGGCTCCGTATAGGATGGCACCAGCAGAAATGAAAGAGTTGGCGAGCCAGCTACAAGAATTATTGGATAAGGGAGTGATACGACCAAGTACGTCGCCATGGGGAGCACCTGTTCTCTTTGTGAAGAAGAAAGATGGGAGTATGCGTCTATGCATAGATTACCGGGAGTTGAATAAAGTAACGATCAAGAACCGCTACCCGCTACCAAGGATAGATGACCTTTTTGATCAGTTAAAGGGAGCAAAATGTTTTTCGAAGATTGACTTGAGATCGGGATACCATCAATTAAAGATCAAGGAAGAAGATATTCCCAAGACCGCATTTAGGACCAGATATGGGCATTATGAATTCCTAGTAATGCCGTTTGGATTGACCAACGCTCCGGCCGCATTCATGGATCTGATGAATCGAGTATTTAAGAAGTATTTGGATAAATTTGTCGTGGTATTTATTGATGACATCCTTATTTATTCTAAATCGGAAGAAGAACATATGCAGCACCTCTGGATAGCATTGGAGATACTCCGACAAGAGAAGTTGTATGCCAAGTTTACCAAATGTGAGTTTTGGTTAAAGGAAGTTCAATTTTTGGGGCATGTTATTGGAAATGATGGAATTAAAGTGGATCCGGCGAAGATTGAGGCAGTTATGAGTTGGGAGAGGCCAAGGACTCCTACGGAAGTGCGAAGTTTTCTAGGATTGGCCGGATACTATAGAAGATTCGTCAAGGATTTCTCGAAGATCGCCACACCATTGACCAAGTTAACCAGAAAGAATCAAAAGTTTGAATGGAGTGCAGAATGTGAAAATAGCTTTCAAGAGTTGAAACAGAAGTTGGTAACAGCTCCGGTGTTGGTACTTCCCGATGATCAAGGGAATTTTGTAATATTCAGCGACGCTTCACATAAGGGTTTGGGTTGTGTGTTGATGCAACACAGTAAGGTAATAGCATATGCGTCAAGACAGTTGAAGCCGCACGAGTTAAAGTATCCGACGCATGACTTGGAACTAGCCGCCATAGTGTTCGCACTCAAGATTTGGAGACACTATCTCTATGGAGAAAAGTGTGAAATCTACACGGATCACAAGAGTTTAAAGTACATTTTTACTCAGAAAGAGCTCAATATGAGGCAGAGGAGATGGCTGGAATTGATTAAGGACTATGACTGTTCGATAAATTACCATCCTGGAAAGGCGAACGTAGTGGCCGATGCGCTGAGTCGGAAGGAAAGATTGAATATAATGATAACATCAAAAGAGTTATCCGAAGAAATCGGAAAATTTGAATTGGAACTTTGTGCTTATGGGAAAGTCAAAGAAGTTTGTCATGCAATGACCTTTCAGCCAACACTACTGGAAAAGATAAAAAAATATCAAGAGGAAGTAATGGAAAAAGAGAAAAATCAGTTATCTGGAGAAGAGATTAATACTAAAAGGGATGAGCAAGGAATACTAAGGTTTTCATCCAGAATATGGATTCCCCATGTATCTGAATTAAAGAATGAGATCCTCCATGAAGCCCACCATTCGAAATTTTCAATCCACCCGGGAAGCACCAAGATGTATCAAGACTTAAAGAAGAACTTTTGGTGGCCAAATATGAAAAGAGACGTGGCAGAATGGGTTGCGAAGTGCTATACCTGTCAGAAAGTAAAGGCAGAACATCAACGACCAAGCGGATTAATTCAGCCCCTGAAGATTCCAGAATGGAAATGGGAAAATATCGCTATGGACTTTATAGTAGGACTACCGCGAACAAAGTCCGGACATGACGCAATATGGGTTATAATTGATCGTCTTACGAAGTCGGCGCATTTCCTTCCAATAAATGAGAAGTCGTCACTGGACAAGTTGGTTCATCTGTATGTGCACGAAATCGTATTAAGGCATGGAGTACCTGTATCAATAGTTTCAGACAGAGATCCCCGATTTAACTCAAGATTCTGGAAGCAATTCCAGGAATGTCTTGGCACGAAGTTGAATATGAGCACGGCGTATCACCCGCAGACTGATGGCCAGAGTGAAAGAACAATTCAAACAATTGAAGACATGTTGCGCAGTTGTGCAATCGATTTTGCTGGAAGTTGGGACGACCACCTGCCATTAATTGAATTTTCATATAACAACAGCTATCATTCCAGTATCAGCATGCCACCATATGAAGCTTTGTACGGCCGAAAATGTAGATCACCAACAAGTTGGGATGAAGTAGGAGAAGGAAGAATTCTCGGCTCAGAATTGGTACAACAGTTGCATGACTCAGTCAAGTTAATTCAGAAAAGGTTGCTTGCTGCTCAAGATAGACAGAGGAAGTATGCGGATCCAGCGCGTAAGGATGTTCAATTCCAAATTGGCGAAGCTGTGTTGCTAAAAGTGTCACCTAGGAAAGGGTTGATAAGATTTGGCAAGAAAGGAAAGTTAGCACCTAGATACGTAGGTCCTTTTGAGATTTTGAGTCAAGTAGGAAAGGTGGCCTACGAGTTGGCCTTACCACCTCAGTATCAGCATGTGCATAATGTGTTCCATGTGTCGTTGCTTAAGAAGTACAATCCTGACACTAGCCATGTGATAGAATATGAACCTGTAGAAATTCAGGCAGACCTGTCATTTGTGGAGCAACCGGTTAAAGTACTCGACTGGCAAGTAAAGAGTCTTAGAAATAAATCAGTAAAGTTAGTAAAAGTACTCTGGAGGAACCCAAAGGTCGAAGAGTCGACTTGGGAGTTAGAGTCTGATATGCGTTCCCGGTATCCTCATCTGTTCTCTTAGATTCTGAGGACAGAATCCCTTAAGGGGGAGAGGATGTTACGACCGGCATTTTATGTAATATTATTTGTGAATTTGGTATAATAGTAAGTCAAATGAAAATATATTCAATGATTGTACGAGTGAAAATTTCTGCTTTATAAATTTGCTTTGGGTAGTATATGATTTTTCAAAGCAAGAATTTATTTAATTTCTTTATTTTTGATTTATAAGGAATATTCTAAGCTTTGGAAAAATCTTCTTTTAAAAGGCATTTTGTTCACAAATTTTGAAAATGATTTTATAAAGTCTCTAAAAATCCAAGTTATTTTATGGTATAAATTTTATAATTTTTGAACTTGTATTTTATTATATAAAAATAAATCTTTGAAAATTAGTTGCTTAATAATTATCAAATTACATGATTACCCTTGCATGCAAACTCTCTTCTATTCAACCAAGGGGCAAGGAGGGCAATTCCAACCCCACTCACTTTCATTTTACTAGCCACATTACTATTTTGTCCTTGCATGCAAATCTACCTAACTATGATTGGAAGGTTACTATTGTAATTTCTCCCATCCACTCACTTATGGGCAAATAAAAACCAAGTAAACATGACAAACACACCACTTTCACTCCACCATTTCCACACTTCTCCTCCCTCCTCCCTCTCCTCTCGGCCCTCCCCCTCTCCTCTCGGGTTTTTAGCCGAAAACCTACCCCCTCCCCTTTTCTTCATTCCACATTCAAGTTTCCACCTTCCATACAAGTAAATATTACTTCCTATATCATGATCATTCATATTTCAAAGAGTTTTGAGTAGAAAGTTTAAGTTTAAGGGTTGCATGTAAAGGTTTTAGTGAAACTCAAAATACAATCTTGATTCTTATGGATTTAAGGTTGTTTTCGAGAGGACTACAATAAATGGATAAGTGCCAAGTCTTGAGAAGGAAACTCTTGATGATTTAATGTCCATTTCCATCCATTTCATTCGGCCATGACCATATGGGAGCCGAATGAATGGTCCTTGAAATCATTCTTGTTGTTTTGTTCAATTTTTGCATGTTTATGTGATAATGACTTGAATTTTGTGGTGAAAATTTGATAAAACTCCTTGCATGCTAAGTTATCATCTAGGTATACCTTATGCTAGGCTTGCATGTCAATTTTAAGATGGAATATATGTAGAAAATATGATGTTTTGGTTTGAAAAACCCGAAGGCATGCATGCATGTGGAATTCTCTTAGTTTGTTGTAAGATTTTGATCATTTGGAAAAGATTTTGTTAGTGAGCCTTAATTTCAGTAGGAATAATGTGATAATATTGATTTATGCTTCTTGTTGCATGGTAATAATTTGTGGTTATCTTTTATAAAAATATATATCTTGTTGTTTAAGCATGAAGATTTGCGATTTGTTAAGAGTAGTCTCTTTTGTTTTGCCATAGTTGCACCTTAGGTAAGGATGATCTCACCAAGGTTATTTTGAGAAAAAGGGAGTTAGTTCAGTAGAATACCAAGTATAGGTCTTGGTTTAAGTATTTAGTTGTTGATAATTGGGTTTGTCAAGTCAAAACCTTGGAAAATGAGAGTTATAGTTTCTGCAGAAAAATCAGTTTAGTACCCTGAGGTTTAGAGTGAGTTTTGACCATGTCATTGATGTGCACTTTGAGGCCCAAGCCACCAGAAGTTAGTATGGGGAGTATATAATAGGTTTTAGGAGTTGGTTGGAGGTTTGCATGTCATTTGGTTAGGTGCACAAGTAGAATAACAAAATCTGTCCAGCAGGGGACAGTTTTGTTGCAACTTAGAAATAGGGAGATTTGGCCATGTCATGGGTAGGCCCTCATCAGGCCCAATTGGGCCTTAGTTAGAGGGTATGTCAGAGAAGTTTTTCCAACCATAGTTCATAGGATATGAGCTAGAACCATGTGTCACAAGTTAATTCAAGTCAGGGCATTTTCTGCCCAGAAAAACAGGGGAACCTTGGACTTTTAGCTTAGGCCCAAGAAGGCCCAAGCCAGGCCTTTGAGCCACATCAAGCTTGTGAGATGCCCTTAGGTCAGGAGAGTCTTGTGTAAAAATTTTGAAGAAAAACTTGTAGTTTAAGAGTGTCTAATGCACTCAAGAAACCTTAGTTACCATTCTGAAATTTGCACCAGTGAGCACTTTCACTTATCACATAGTTTTAGGACACTTAGAAGTGAGTATTAGGTCGACCACCATAGTTGTAAGATAGTATAAGGTCAGTAGAACAAAAGGCACAAGTGAGGGTCAATAGGTTTTGGATAATTTAGGAAAGGCACATTGAGTTAGGAAGCCCAAATTCGAAGACTTCGTTTAGTTAGCGACCAAGTAACTTAAGTGGTGAGTCGAGATCATCCAAGCCTAGTGTGGCATTATGGTGTATATGATGTTATTTGGTATTAATATACGATATGTGATTATGTGGCTACGTGTGTACATTTGAAAATATAAATGGTGGATATGAATTAAGTGTGTATAGGCCTAAGTGCCATCCATGTTTAATTTCGGGTTGTAAATAGGTTAAGATGGAAAGAATATATTATAATGAGGATTATTATTATTTATGTAGGATCTCGAGACGAGGGAAAACTTGCCATAAAAGTCGAGTGAAGCTCCAGTTGTTGCTCCTACCAGTCAGACCAGACCAGTCTATCTCAAGGCAAGTGATTCAACTTGACCTTCGCATTTACTGTAAACAGTTCATATATATATCGATGCAATTATCCTGAGTCATTTTGATATATTTAAATCAAGAGTATCTTTTGTTTATCTTTGAGTTACATAGAGATGCCATGAACCCTCGAGTACGTATTGCAAGTAGTTCAAAAGTCTTTCATGATAGTTTAATGCCATGATAAAATAGAGATGTGTTATAATACCTTATTGATCCTTTTGAGTATCATGCTATTGATCCCTGAGAAATCTTGATGTTGCACCCTGATGCTTTGATTCAACTCTTGAAATAACCTCGATAGAAACTTTATCTTGATACCTAAAAGCCAATCTTTTCTTAAATTCATTCATGATTGTTTGATAACCCTATCCTTACCCTAAAGCTTGATACCCTGTTATATCTTGAGCTGATGATCACTTCCTTTATATTTTAGCACCTCTATCCTATTGGAACCAGTGATGCTTATCTTCTTGATGTTCTAATACCTATACCTTGTCTACAACCATTGCTTTAAGCCTAGTTTGGCATTACTCTTTCATATTATCCAGTAGCCTTGCTTAATTTCCTTGTCAAAATTCTTGTTTATGGAAATCTCTCGATTACCCTAATATAGTAAAGTCTAGTGGATCATGGCCCTGAGATTTAGTGTCATATTTCCAGTGTTTCAAGTTGATCTATAATCCCCTGATAAAAAAAAAATGATTTCAGTCAAAAGAGATTTTGTCATAAATCGGCATCAGTTTTCAAAATGAATAAAAGGTGGATTTTTCAGTCCCAAAGGGGGACAAATGTTTTCTTGAATGGTGGATCTGGACTGAGACGCGAGTCTTTTCCACACTTATATTAGGCTTAAAAGTTGCCTAGGGATTCCCAATAATGTTTTAGAACCCAGCGAGGTTCGGGATTACTTCGCGGCTGATCACCGGCTGTAATCCGTAGCGTCATAAAATGATTTTGATTAAGAATGGTTTTAAAATTTGTTTTGATGCAAGCAAAATGATGCCAACTCACATAAGTTTTATCTCTCGATTATCATTGATTATGTCATTCCATTGTCATTCCTAAAGGTATATCTCGATTTATGCTTTGCGTTGTATTGTTAGCACTTGTTGAGCTTTTGGCTCACTTCTTGCTTTACCCTGATATTACAGCTAGCAGCCATGGTTAGATTCAAGCAGACTGCCCGTAAGACCTGTGATGCTGATGCTTATGTTCGAGCTCAGGTAGAATAAGTAATAATAGTTGTGTGAGGACTCGGTATTTGTAATCAGATGTAATAGTTGGTAGTGTTGGGCTGTTCCAAACCCTAAACTGTAAGATCTTGGATTTTGGTTGTGTAATACTCATTAAAATGATGTAATAGCTATAATTATTTTGCTATTTAAGTTGGGGGTGTGACAGAGTTTGAGGCAAGGGATAATACAATGACTAAGTATGTCCGCCTAGTAAGAGTTGTGATGACTCAATTTGATGAATGCCATGTTGAGCACATCCCAAGGGAGGAAAATGCTAAGACAGATGCGCTGTCTAAGTTCACTTCATCGGAGATAGAGAAGAGTTCAGGATATGTGTACTTCCGCATTTGTGTGGTGACACTATAACTGGTATGTAGGTGCTTATTAGGGAATAAGTTCACTGAACATGACTCGATAAGTTGAACAACTAATGGAGATTACTCACGTGTCAATAGTTATTCACTGAGTGATAGTTGTACAAGTGTCCTTAGACTTGAGATCGTTAAAGGTATCTTATATATAATGAACTGTACTTTGGTTTAGTCCTTAGTCTCAAGGACATCCATTAGGTCTATTCTGGGCATAGGGATTTGTGTATAGAGATAGTTAACGTCAATAGAGGATCTACCCCTTCCAGTATAGGAAGAGAATATCCTATGTTATTCTTAGTATGCGAGTTCTGGAATCTCTGGCCAGAGTGTATGAAATTAGAAAGGAGTTTCTAATTTGCATTAATATGAACTTTGCATTATGAATAAGAAATCATATGATTAAATTTGATAGGCCTGACACGAGATCCATGCCTTGTATTTATTCGGGATATTATAAGGGTAGAAGGAATTCATTGTACGGTAACTAGTCACTGACAGGTTCTTGATATTCTAAGCAGTGAATTCATATTATTTGGATAGTCGTGATATGTTGAGAATCATCACTCACGATGTAGAATAAATATAATTAACCAGTTAATTATATTTAGTGAATTTTAGTATTCATGTAAATAATTAATAAAAGTTTATTATTATTTATTTCTACTACCGTCATAATATTGAACCTACAGGGTCACACCATAAAAGAATATTTTCTTTGATGAAATAATGAGAGATAGAATTATTTTCTAAATAGTTAAGAAAAAAAATAATGATTAAAATAGTTTTAATTATTGTTAAAGCATTTTATGAAGATAAAATGTGGGGGTTAATATATATAAAGATATATTATAAAACCCTTGGAGAGCCCTATAAATAGAATGAGATGACTCATTATATTCACATAATTTTGTTTTTGTGAAAACCCTAGCCTCCATCTTCTTCCTCTCTCTCTCTCTCCCAAAAACTCCATTTTATAAAAGCTCGGTTTTATAAAAGGTTCATCGAAGAGGATCGTTCTTGGTGGATACCGGTAGAGTGATTCACACACTGAGGAGCAACTACTAGCACTCCAAATTTATAAAGCTTCGATTCACGAGGTATGGTTTCGATTCCTCAGTTTTTCCTTTTATACGTTTTTCTATATATGTGGTATATGGTTTTTACGGTATAAATTGTTGTTTCACGCTTCCGCTCATCCGTAAATTCCATCATTGGTGTCAAAGCCAGGTTCTGCATATAGAGATTCATATAAAAAATTTCAGATTTTTTTATGCATGTATGGATTTATTATGATTTTTGCAAGTTTATTTGGATTTAATTATGAATTAATTCGAAATAATTTTTACATGAGATTTTGACTACTGATCTGGGTTCTACAAGTGTTGTAGATTATCTAGGTATTTTTTTCATAATTTTGTGATGTATAGATTATTTGTTATGAATTTTTAAAAATTGTTTTAATTAAAATTCATGGAATAATTATGCATGTGAATAATTATGATTAAAATTTGCACAAGGACCCATGGCTGATCTGGTATTTTTCTGCTACTCCCTGATTTAAGAAATAATATTATTTTGATTTTTATTAATTTATTAATTAAATGTTAATTAATTTATTAATAATAAAATTAAAATAATAAATTAATAAGGAGTTATTAAATAAGGGAGTAAAAGGAAAGGGGGTTACTTTTTTTCTTTTTCTTTTTTTTGTAAACGGCTGGCAGACAAACGGGCAGGTGACAAAAAAAAAACTGATGCGGCTGTGGCAGGCGCGTGCGCTGCACGCGGGGATGGGGTGTGTTGCGCATTCCGTGAATGCGTTACACACTGTTGCGCATTTACGGAATGCGTTACATGCGTAAATGGCTCAACAGTGTTGTAACGCATTACGTACATGCGTTACAGCCCGTCTGTCCACATTAAATTTGATTTTTTGGGAGTTTCGTAAATCCGTTTTGGGCGTGCAATATATCGTTGGATTCGTTTTTCCGAGACGGATCTAATAGAGTGGTCAAATAATTTTTATATAAAAGTTTTGAACTGTTTATATTCCCGAAAGTGTTTTAAAGCATGTTTTAATTATTTTAATTGCTTTTAAATGCTATAATAAATCCATACATCATTATATCAATGTGTGACATGATATTTCATGCATGCTTACTTGTTTATTTATTTTTATATCTGAGATGTATGCCTGTGTTTACCATGCGATGATAGATTTAGGTGAACTTAAATCAATATAAGGCGTGCTCTAGAAAATCTAGAATAGGAATCGTTTCTTGTCATGACAATAATATTATGAATACAATCATGAGATTCTTGTGTTTATGAAACACGTAATTAAATATTAATTTTTAATTTTGAGAGAAAGGATGATTCTGTCAACAACAGATTTCTATCTGTAAGAAAGGGTTATTAAGTGACGCCTCTTGACAACGCTCCACCCGATCTGGGAATCATCTGATTATCGATTATTGATTTGAAATATTTAATTTAAAAGGAATAATCTCTTTAAAATATGATTATGATTGTAACGTAATATAATCCCTCAAAAATTAAATAATATCAAATAGTAATTGGTCAATGACACAACGGGCTTGTGTCGGTCATAGCCTTCCAACATGATAGAAAGTGGTTCTTTTTTTTAAATCATTATCGTTTCATGCTACAACCGAGGGCTTTGATTTCGAAATAAGAAATACTTGTCTATTACATAGAGATGTGTACATTGAATTAGAATCTAAAGGTCGTTACATGCTACAGCCGTGGGCCGTTGGAGACTGATTCAATTGTACGAAATGTTGGGTTAGACTTGAATTAGAATATTGAGTTTGTCGTGCTACAGCCGTGACTCAATTATTCAAGAGGCTAAAATTATATTAGGGAATAACATAAGATGTAATTGACAAGAGTTGTCTGCCTATTGAACATCACATGACGTTTCGTGCTATAGCTGAGGTTGTGTAATGGAATGTAGGATCCCTATTCCCACTAGCATTATGAATGCCTAATTTTCACTTAGGGGTTGTATAAATTAGATAAACTAGTGGGAGCCACTTATGAATAAAGACCCGATTCATATAGTGTTTTGAAATAAAATTGAATATTTGCTAAGTGTTGTTATGTGTTTATCATTTACAGATTTACTATATTTGTTATGTCTTCTGCACTATCACTCCGGAGTATACTAGATGCTCACAAGTTGACTGGTCCTAATTTTGCTGACTGGCTTTGAAACTTGAGAATTGTTCTAAGGGTGGAGAAGCTGGAATATGTGCTTGACTCACCTAAGCCTACTGAACCTGCTAACGATGCACATAATGATGAACATGTTGTGTATCGTAAGTGGATAGATGATGCAAATGTTGCTCAATGCATCATGCTAGCTTCCATGAACATTGAGCTACAGAAGCAGCATGAGCATATGGATGCTCACGCTATCCTTATGCATCTACAAGAGTTGTATGATATGGCAGGGAGGACAGCCCGATATGAGATATCGAAGGAGCTGTTCGGTTGTAGGATGTCTGAGGGATCATCCGTGAATGACCATGTACTTAAGATGATCAATTTGATTGAATGTCTTGGACAACTTGGTTTTGCCATGGATGGGGAGCTGAGCCAAGACTTGGTCTTGCAATCACTTCCGGGTTCGTTTTCGCAGTTTGTTGTGAACTTTCACATGAATAAACTAGATGTCAGCCTGACTGAACTCCACAACATGTTGAAGACTGCGGAATCGAATTTCCCCCTAAGAAGAGCTCTGTTCTTCTAATTGGTGAAGGTTCCAATCCTAAGAAAAGGAAGAAGAACCCTTCCAAGAAGAAGAAAGTAGGTGAGAAAAAGCCTATTCCACCAAAAGCTGAAGACCCCAAGAGCAAAGCTGTTTGCTTTCACTGTAACAAGGTGGGGCACTGGAAGAGGAACTGCAAGGTCTACCTTGCAGAATTGAAGAAGAAGAAGGGTAGTGAGACTACCACTTCTGCTTCAGGTATGTTCATGATTGAAGTGAATATGTCATTAAATCAAATTTCTACTTGGGTATTAGATACCGCCTGTGGTTCTCATATTTTCAAGTCATTGCAGGGACTAATGAGAAGTAGGACTCTTGAGGAAGAGGAGGTGATTCTACGGATGGGAAATGGAGCAAGAGTTGCTGCTGAAGATGTAGGATCATTTCATTTACATATGCCAACGGGCAAGACTATTGTTTTAAATAATTGTTATTTTGTTCCTTCGATTGTGAGGAATATTATTTCTATTCCCATGTTAGACTTGGATGGATTTTCGTTTGTTATTCAGAATAATAAATGTTCAATTCTTAGAGATAACGTTCTTTATGGAAGTGGTATTTTAAATAATGGTTTGTATGTATGTGACGTAGAGCATGATTTACTACAAATTGAACATACTAATAAAAGAAAAAGGGATGATGAAAATCTCACCTTTTTGTGGCACTGCAGACTTGGTCATATTAGTGAAAATAGACTGCGTACATTGCATAAGGAAGGGTTACTTGACCCCTTTGATTTTGAATCATATCCTACATGCGAGTCTTGTCTATTGGGTAAAATGACCAAATCTCCATTTAGTGGATATGGAGAGAGGGCTGCAGATTTGCTAGGATTGGTACACACAGATGTATGTGGACCAATGTCCACGCAAGCCATGGGTGGATTTTCATACTTCATTACTTTCATAGATGATCGATCTAGATTCGGATATGTGTATTTGATGAAACACAAGTCTGAAGCCTTTGAAAAGTTCAAAGAATATAAGCATGAAGTGGAGAAACAAGCCAAACATAGTATTATAACTCTTCGATCAGATCGAGGTGGTGAATACTTGAATGGAGAGTTTCTAGATTATCTCAAAGAAAATGGTATAGTCTCCCAGTGGACTCCTCCATATACTCCACAGTTGAATGGGGTATCTGAAAGGAGAAATCGAACTTTGTTAGACATGGTTCGGTCCATGATGAGCTATGCGAATCTTCCAGTATTCCTATAGGGTTATGCATTGGAAACCTCAGCATATTTACTGAATAAGGTGCCTTCCAAATCTGTCCCTAAAACTCCATATGAGGTATGGAAAGAAAGGAAACCGAGTCTTAAACACGTTAAGATTTGGGGATGTCCAGCTTATGTCAAGAAAGTTGACCCAGATAAGCTGGAATCTCGATCCGTAAAATATAGTTTTGTGGGATATCCTAAAGAGACTTTATGATATTATTTTTACACCGATCATAGGGTGTTTGTCTCCAGACATGCTACCTTCTAGGAAAAGCAGTGTATCCTTGAAGGAAACAGTGGGAGCAAAATTGAACATGATGAAGTTCAAGAAGCACAAACTACTACGAATCAAGTGGAAACACCTGTTCAGACTGAACAACCTTCTGTGGAACAGCCCATTCGTAGGTCAGGGAGAGCGTCTCGCCAACCTGAGAGGTATTATGGCCTTGTCATTGAGAATGACAATAAGTTGTCAATCATTGATGATGACAACCCTATGACCTATAATGAGGCTATGAGTAGTGTTGACTCAGAGAAATGGCAAAGTGCCATGAAATCCGAAATGGAATCTATGTATACCAACCAACTATGGACTTTGGTTGAAGCACCTGAGGGTGTGAAGCCTATTGAGTGCAAATGGGTATATAAAAGAAAGATTGGAGCAGATGGCCAGGTGGAGACCTATAAGGCCAGGCTCCTGGCAAAAGGATTCAGACAACGACAAGGGATTGACTTTGATGAAACTTTTTCGCCTGTAGCCCTGTTAAAATCAATTCGGATTTTGCTTGCGATTGCTGCTTACTACGAATATGAGATCTGGCAAATGGACGTGAAAAACGGCCTTCCTCAATGGGAAACTTGAAGAGGAAGTGTATATGACACATCCAGAGGGTTTTCTTTCTAAGGGAAATGAACACCTAGTGTGTAAGCTGCTGCGAACCATATATGGTTTAAAGCAAGCTTCTCGTAGATGGAACATCCGTTTTGATGAGACAATCAAAGAGTTTGGTTTTATCAAAAACATAGATGAACCATGTGTCTACAAGAAGGTTAGTGGGAGCGCGGTAACATTTCTTGTATTGTATGTGGATGACACACTTCTTATAGGAAATGATATACTGATGCTGCAATCAGTCAAAGTGTGGCTATCGAAGAACTTCACTATGAAGGACTTGGGAGAAGCATCATACATTCTCGGTATGAAGATCTATAGAGATAGATCTAGAAGAATGATAGGTTTTACCCAGGGTACATACATCCAGAAAGTGCTTAAAAGGTTTAGCATGGAAAACTCCAAAAGAGGTCTCATACCGATGAGCCATGGAGTATCCCTTTTCGAAAAGATGTCTCCTAAGACACCTGAGGAAAGAGAGCGTATGAGTAAGATTTCTTATGCTTCAGCAATAGGATCTATCATTTACGCGATGTTATGTACTAGGCCTGATGTTGCTTATTCAATCTGTGTGACGAGCAGATATCAGTCCAATCCAGGTGAAGACCACTGGAAAGCGGTGAAGAACATCCTTAAGTACTTGTGAAGGACTAAGGATATTTTTCTTATTTTTGGTGGCGGATCTGAGTTGAAAATAGAGGGTTATACTAACTCTAGTTTTCAATCAGAAAGTGATGATAACAAATCCATGTCAGGGTACGTGTTTACTCGGAACGGTGGTGCGATTAGTTAGAAGAGTTCCAAACAGTCTACAACGGCTGACTCCACAGCGGAAGCAGAATATATAGCTGTAAGTGAGGCTGCAAAAGAAGCCGTTTGGATAAGGAAATTTGTTTCTGAGTTGGGAGTTATTCCTAGCATTGAGGAGCCTATTGTGTTGTATTGCAATAACAACGCAGCAATAACACAAGCCAAATAACCTAGGTCTCATAAAAATTCCAAACATATTTTGCGACGCTTTCATTTAATTAGGGAAATCATTGAAAGAGGAGATGTCAAGATTGAGAGAGTTGATACACATAACAACGTAGCAGACCCACTCACAAAGTCATTGTCTCAGATTCACTTTGATCGTCGTAAAGAGAAGATGGGTATTAGATACCAGGGTGATTGGCTTTAGTTCAAGTGGGAGATTAAAAGTGTTTGTCCTAAATCCAATCATGTATGATGAGTTAGGAAGAACTTTCTTGTATTCCTATTTGATTTCATTTGAATTAATAAAAGACTTGTTATATTTTATGGGCTTTATCTATTTAAAGTGTATTAAATAAGATGTTCCATAGTTTAGAGTAAAGCTTCTAGAATTATAATGAGATTATAATAGTGAGATCTAGAAGACGAAAACTCTGGACTTAAAACAGTTCCTGATCATAGGATAACTAATCGGATGTTAGTGGATCCGCAAAGATTGGTACATACTATGCTTGCTCCCTTCAGGAGGATGTCTGTTCTCATAGGCATTTGTGTGGTGACACTATAGCTGGTATGTAGGTGCTTATTAGGGAATAAGTTCACTGAACATGACTCGATAAGTTGAACAACTAATGGAGATTACTCACGTGTCAATAGTTATTCACTGAGTGATAGTTGTACAAGTGTCCTTAGACTTGAGATCATTAAAGGTATCTTATATATAATGAACTGTGCTTTGGTTTAGTCCTTAGTCTCAAGGACATCCATTAGGTCTATTCTGGGCATAGGGATTTATGTATAGAGATAGTTAACGTCAATAGAGGATCTACCCCTTCCAGTATAGGAAGAGAATATCCTGTGTTATTCTTAGTATGCGAGTTCTGGAATCTCTGGCCAGAGTGTATGAAATTAGAAAGGAGTTTCTAATTTGCATTAATATGAACTTTGCATTATGAATAAGAAATCATATGATTAAATTTGATAAGCCTGACACGAGATCCATGCCTTATATTTATTCGGGATATTATAAGGGTAGAAGGAATTCATTGTACGGTAACTTGTCACTGACAGGTTCTTGATATTCTAAGCAGTGAATTCATATTATCCGGATAGTCGCGATATGTTGAGAAGCATCACTCACGATGTAGAATAAATATAATTAATCAGTTTATTTAATTTAGTGAATTTTAGTATTCATGTAAATAATTAATAAAAGTTTATTATTATTTATTTC
The DNA here is from genome assembly GCF_009905375.1 of Apium graveolens. Classification (NCBI taxonomy): domain Eukaryota; kingdom Viridiplantae; phylum Streptophyta; class Magnoliopsida; order Apiales; family Apiaceae; genus Apium; species Apium graveolens. The sequence continues at coordinate 183,099,852 of NC_133652.1, read as the reverse complement.
TACTACCGACATAATATTGAAGCTACAGGGTCACACCATAAAAGAATATTTTCTTTGATGAAATAATGAGAGAGAGAATTATTTTCTAAATAGTTAAGAAAAAGAAATAATGATTAAAATAGTTTTAATTATTATTAAAGCATTTTATGAAGATAAAATGTGGGGGTTAATATATATAAAGATATATTATAAAACCCTAGGAGAGCCCTATAAATAGAATGAGATGGCTCATTCTATTCACATAATTTTGGTTTTGTGAAAACCCTAGCCTCCATCTTCTTCCTCTCTCTCTCTCCCAAAAACTCCATTTTATAAAAGCTCGGTTTTATAAAAGGTTCATCGAAGAGGATCGTTCTTGGTGGATATCAGTAGAGTGCTTCACACACTGAGGAGCAACTGCTAGCACTCCAATTTTATAAAGCTTCGATTCACGAGGTATGGTTTTGATTCCTCAGTTTTTCCTTTTATATGTTTTTCTATATGTGTAGTATATGGTTTTTACGGAATAAATTGTTATTTCACGCTTCCGCTCATCCGTAAATTCCATCAGTTCGAGCGCTGAGATATTTTTTGATTGATGGGATTTTGTACAAAAGATCTTATGTGATTCCTTACTTAAGATGTCTCAGGCCCGATGAGGCACGCTTGGCTCTTGAAGAAGTACATGAAGGTATTTGTGCGCAACACTTGGGGGGCAGAGCACTGGCTCATAAGATAACCCGTTTAGACTTTTATTGGCCAGAGATGATGGCCGATGACAAAAAATATGTGAAGAAGAGTGATCGTTGTCAGAAATATGCACCGGTTGTTCGACAACCCCCCGAGATACTAACTTCAATCAACACTCCCATCTCCTTTGCCATGTGGGGAATGGATATATTTGGGCCTTCCCCCATGGCCACGGCTCAGAGGAAGTTCCTGATTGTAGCTATTGATTATTTTACTAAGTGGATTGAAGCTAAACCTTTAGCTAAGATCACAACTAAACAGGCTGCACAAATCCTGTGGGAAAGTATCATGTACAGATATGGAATTCCCCACATCCTAGTCATCGATAATGAAACATAGTTTAATAATGAAGAGTTCAGGAAGTATTGCTAGGAGAATGAGATCGAGTTGCGGTTTACCTCCGTAGCTCATCCACAAGCCAATTATCCTTGACGGACTTAAGAAAAGGGTCGAACCCTCGAGGAACGCGTTGCTGGACGAGTTGTTGCCTATCTTATGGGCTTACTGGACTGCCTTCAAGTTCACAACCGAAGCAACCTCGTTCATGCTAGCTTATGGAGCTGAGATAGTGGTGCTGCTGGAAATTACACATGCATAACCAAGAGTTGGAGCTTACAAGCCAGAGACTAACACATAAGGCATAAGGCTAGCCTTCAACCTAATTAATGAGGTCATGGATGAAGCTAAAGCCTGTAATGCAGAGCGTTAACGAAGAGCCTCCCTCTACTATAATATAAGGGTTAGAGAAAGTGTCTTTCAGGAAGGAGACTTAATCTTGAGGAAGGTTGAGGCATCCGGAGTTGGACGTAAAGAAAAGACTAGCCCATAATCGGAGAGGGCAATTTTGAGTTGGAAACCATAAATGGTGAGAAAATGCCAAAGCCTTGCTATATCATAAACTTTAAGGTTTATTATGTATGATAGAAAAACAAATATGTGGCAAGCACAAAAAATTTTCCAAGTACTAAAATAGTACGTAAGGAAATAAAAATAAAAGTTGTTGAAGGCCTGAAGAGGCCAAGTTTTGTCCAAATTCGAGGCTCATAGGTGTCGTAGTCATTCAAGTGCAGTTAAATTAAACTCGGGTAACGATTATATACCAGAATATCTTGTACCTGAAGAGTTCAAGTGACATAAGTAAATGTTTGATACGTGCAAAAAGAAGGCTTGTAGCCCCTAGAATTCCTCAACTTTTTTGGAATTGCAATATACAAAGCCCCATAGCGTGAATGCATCTAACAAGTAGAAATAAGGTCGATGAACCCAATTTCTATTCAATGTAAGGGTTGAACCCATATTTCAGGATATTATCTACTTATGCAAGTTTATCATCTTATTTATCAATTTATTTATGAGCGAGCATCTAACGAATACAAGTCCTGAAAGACCAATCGCCGAAAATAAAAGATATCTGCATAAAGATAGAAGATCCCGAAAGATCACAAGTGGAGTCCCCAAGGACAACTAGGATGCACACTGAAATTGTTCAAAGTCCATAAAGGACCGAAAGCAGATAAGAGCAAAATAAAGAGCCATAGCAGGCATATGAATCCATGCAAGGCCGCGATGGTCACTCATCAGAAGACCTTATAGCCTCAACACGTATAAACTCAAATTATGAGTTGATAACATAGATATGGGTAAAATACAATTAGGTTTGAAACCCACAGCGCCCAGGTAGCGCCATTCGTAACCGTCGTTACAATATTGTCTCCTAGGCGGGGGTAACCCACGCCTAGGATTTATGATCGAATGAAGGTACCCTTTTCTTATTAAAAGAAAAAAGGAGAAATAAAATGAAGTTAAATCTCAACCAATACCCAAGATGTGGAATTTTTCCCCGTGTTCAACAATATGCCTCCTAGGCGGGGATAACCCACGCCTAGGAAGGCTTTAGCCAAGAAAGCATTCGAGTAACGCTCAGGAAGTAAGGTTTTTATACGTGTTTTTCAACATACCTCCTAGGCGGGGGTAACCCACGCCTAGGAACCATGGAGGCCTTCTTTCAACGCCAGGGAAACAAAATTTTTGGTCGTGTTTGTCACCTTGCCTCCTAGGCGGGGGTAATCCGCATCTAGGATTGATGGATCGGGCTCCAACTACGCCAGTTAGATATTGTTCATAGGCTTAGAAAAAAAGTTGTTTCCTAAGCGGGGATAACCCACGCCTAGGATGGAGTTGCACAATCAAATTATTTATGAAATTAGAAAAAGAAAAGGGAGGAAATTATTAGAAAAAAGGAATGCAAAATTCTCAAAATAGAGAATTTTGTATAATGCACGAATGCATAAATTAATGTCTGATGACAACAAAAAATTACGAGTAAATTCATAATTTGATATATAAATTCCTTAAAAAATAAAGAATTTAAAAATAGAACTAATTGGAAATAATAGAAAATAATTTTTAATATTATTTTTAATCCAATTAGTATTATGCACGGTTGCACAAAATAAATATGTCCGCTGACACAATAAATTATGACAAGAGTTCATAATTTTATAAAAAGAAGAAGAAAAAAAGGGGGGGAGGTGACAAAAAAATTGATAAAAAAAAGAGAAAAAAAAAAAGAAGAGACAAAAAAAATGATGAAGGAAAGGACAAAAAAAAGGCAAAAGAAAAAAAATGAAACAAAACAACAACGCCCACCCTGCACATTTTGTAGGCGTGGTTGAAAGAAGACCTCCTTGGCGGGGGTAACCCACGCCTAGGATGGTGGTGCCCCTAAGCCCATTTTTTAATTATTTTATTAAAAAATGGGCAAAAATGAAAATATGATTAAAAAATTCCTGAATATTAGAAAAAAGTACTCGTTGGTATAAAATAATTTCTAAAATTTCAGGAAAAAAAACCCGTTGGTATAAATTAATTTCAAAAATATTAGGAGAAAATACCCGTTGGTATAAATTAATTGCTAAAACTTTTAGGGAAAAATACCCGTTAGTATAAAATAATTTCTAATATATTAGGAAAAAATACCCGTTGGTATAAATTAATTCCTAAAATTTTTGGAAAAAATACCCGTTGGTATAAAATAATTTCTAAAATATTAGGAAAAAATACTCGTTGGTAAAAATTAATTACTAATTTTTTTGAAAAAAGTACCCGTTGGTATAAATTAATTCCTAAAACTTTTAGGAAAAAATACCCGTTGGTATAAAATAATTTCTAAATATTAGGAAAAAATACCCGTTGGTATAAATTAATTCCTAAAATTTTTGGAAAAAAATACCCGTTGGTATAAATTAATTCCTAAAACTTTTAGGAAAAAATACCCGTTGGTATAAAATAATTTCTAAAATATTAGGAAAAATACCTGTTGGTATAAATTAATTTCTAAAATTTTTGAAAAAAATACCCTTTGGTATAAAATAATTTCTAAACTTTTAGGAAAAAATACCCGTTGGAATATATTAATTCCTAAAAATTTTGGAAAAAATACCCGTAGGTATAAAATAATTTCAAAAATATTAGGAAAAATTACCGAAAATACCGAGAGGTACGGAAAAAATTACTAAAATTTTAGGAGAATTACGAAAAAAACTATGAGGTGCGGAAATAATTCCTAAAATATTAGGAAAAATCAAGAAAAATACCCAAAGTAGGGAAAAATATTCTTGAAAGATTAAAAGTACCTGTGAATATCAGAATATTCCTGTAAATTAGGAAAAAATCCCACAAATTAAGGGAAAATTCCTGTAAATTAGGAAAAAATCCCAAAAATTAAGGGAAAATTGTTGTAAATTAGGAAAATATCCGAGAAATTAAGGTAAATTTCCTGTAAATTAGGAAAAAATCTCAGAAATTAAGAAAAAATTCCTGAAAAATACCAGAAAATTCCTAAAAAGAAGGAATAAGGTAAGGAAAATAATAGGGAGGTTCTAAAATAACCCTGAAGCCATGTGCAAGGCAAATCGTTGTAAATGTGTAGGTCGCTCCACACTTTACGCAAAAACGATACCCTGTAAGGGAACAAATGAACTTAACTTCTGTGAAATCTTTTACGGTTTCCCAGAAGTTGGGGGGCAAATGATATGGGCCTAAAATTAGCCTAGAAATATAGTTAATGTTGAATTAATTAGACCTGATACGGTCTAATAACGAAGCCCAATTAATGAGGCCCAAAGCCCTGATTATTTATTAATTTCATAATTAATAAATAAGGGGGATTACCAGCTCATTAAATGAGTCCTAACGATGATGTAATTCCATAAAAGATAGCCTCAAGGGCACCTACACCAACTAGGAATCTGATTCCTCTATTCTAGGACTTCAAAGTCTATCCAAAGTCTGAGAACTTATTCAAACAAGTCTCTTAAACTTAGTCATATTCAAGGACTCTCAACATCTATATAAAGGGATTCACTCCATCCATCAGAACGACGTTTTGGCTTAATCCTCGATTAAGGACATATATGCCACTACGTCCTCGGTGTGCCCTCACCGCCATAGCCCCGAGGGCATCACTAGAACTATGTTTTTTGGCTTGATTCTCTAATTCACAGAGATACGTAGGCATCTCGTAAAGGCAGGGTTAAGTCACGAAACACGAGATCAGCCATTGAAGGCCCTGAACTCCCGAATCTTAATAATAAATACAACAATTAATATACCTTAGTTTTCAATCCATAACAAGTCCCTAGACTCATTTCTATCTTGGCTCCTCCAATAGGCGTATCAAAAGCATATTCAGATTGATCAATGTACTTTGGAATGTAGTTTGATTTAAAAGGAATTCCTTTCTACTTTAACTGTATCAGGTTCTTTATGAGTGCAGACCATCTGGCAGTTACATAATTAGTTACCTTAAGAATTGTAGCAATAATTTCCAATTTATGCCATGGTTTGTCTCTTAACTGTTCTTGATTCAACTTTAAGCTTCTCACAGACTCTAGAAAGTAGATTATTTTCTCTTCAGCATGATCAATAACAATTTGCACTAATATGATCTTCTGTAAGTCTTCAAACATTACATTATCTCTAATTTCTGTCAAATAAGAATGCTATCTTAGAGTCAAAACATCTCCTACAAATGGATCATCGGTATTTACTCTTCCAAGAACACTTGTGATTCCAGGTTGTCTAGATCAAGAACTTCCACTATAAATATTCTTTAATGTTTCAGAAGAATCTCTTCTAGGTGTTGGTTTCTTGCTTCCCCATAGTAGCTTCTTCTTTTCTTCAAAAGTAAGTTCTGGCTTATCAGAGACTATGTCTTCAGAATCAGGATTTGATAAATATGCTTGAATTGGGTTTAAGAAATCAACAACATGAGTAGAATCAGAGGTTGTGATTGGTTGAACAACAGCTTCTTTCATAACTTAAGCAATGTTAGAGGTTAATTTCAGTTTATCAGCCCAGTCAACTCCATAAATCTTCCTTCTTTAGTTAGCTTGGCTGATTTCTTCTTTTTCACATCTTTCTTCAGTATGATAAGATTGAACTACTATATAGATTGGATATATCAGTGTTTGAGATTTAGTTGCCTTAGATACCGATTTCTTCTTTGCAACAGCTTTGGCTTTAGGCTTTGAAATCTTTGACTTCTCTCATATCTTCTCTTTTCCTTTAAGGTTCTTGTCAGTAGTTAAAAATAGCTTGAGATCTGAGAGATCTTTCATCTTCTTCCTGACTGACTTACTTTATAACTACACCTCTGGTTGGTCTTTTAGAAGGATCATCTTTGTAAAGTACTTGAGAGATAACAGGAATATCAATATTTGTTGTCTTCATGGAATTTTTGAAGTCTTCCTTCATTTGCCTTAGTTGTTTAATATCAACTCCAAGATTTTCTCTTTCAAAGATGCTTCTACTCACCTCAGAGTCAAATGCTTGAATCTTTAGATCCTTGTAGAATAGAGTTGTCTTCCTTCCTTATACTTTCAGAGTTTGAAGATATTGACTTGCTTCAGCACTAGCTTCTATCTTCAGAATACCTTGGTCTTCATTAGCAGCATTTGTGACTTGTAAATATTATTGCATTATTGTAGTCACAGTCAATTCTTTAACTCTTCTTTCATTTATCTTACTCTCTCCACCTTGTCTAGATTGAGATCTAGTGATTGCTTTTGATGAACCACTAATTCCAACTAGCTCTTCATGCTTCTCCTTTCATTATCCTTATGTTCCCCCTTATTACCTCCATCATGATTTTCATCATCAGTATTTGTCAATGTCAGTTGTTTGCATTTAGATTTAACAATTTTCTCCCCTATTTGGCATCATCACCAAGCAGTAGAGAAAGAATCAGCTCCATTGAATTATGTACTCCTATAAGTTGATCAGACATATGAACTTGTTTAGCTTCCAATCTAGCTTGACTGGCTTCAATTGCATTCTGTCTGACAACCATTGGTGCAATGTGTTTCTGAATTTCCTGATGAGTAGTCAGCCTCGAAGCAATCATTGATTCTTTGATTTGATTGATTTGAGAAGTGGTTGCTTCTTGAGCTGTATGTAAGGATCTGACAACTAAAGTTGATACTTTTTTATGATTTAGCATATCAGGATCTTTAATCTCCTGTTCTACTATTTCCAGATGTGCAACAACTTTTGTTTTGGAAATAGGATATGTATCATCTTTCCAATGAGCATTCCAGAGATTATCAAAATAATCCTTTTCTTTCTTAGCATCTAACTCTTTCATTTTCTGTTGTCTCACATGCATAGGAGTATCTTCAGGGAAGAAAAGATCATCCTCAGGATCTATAATAACATTAGAAATATTAGCTTCTTCACCATCATTAGATTCTTCAATAGTAACTAGATTTTGCAGTAATTGCTGAATTTCATCACCAGCTTCAGCATGTAGAATAAAATTAGAAATTGGTGCAGTATATGATCCAGCAGCTTTAAAAGCTTCCACACCATCAATAGTTAACTCCACATCTTCAAGAATTGTAGATAAATGAACTTGAGCTTCAAAAATCTACTTCCAGGACCTCAGTTCCTGTACAATGCTGAACCTGAAATGGATGAAACTTTATGAATGGGCAGTTGTGCTACTTCATCTTCAGCAATAACAGGGATTATTTCAGGTGATGAAATAATAGAGTAAATGGACTGTTTTTAACAAAAACAGGGTTTGTCTCATGTGGTGGAATAATAGAATGTATGGACTGCAAGAAAGTATCGGTACTTATACTTGCAGGAAGATTAACAACACTTGGTACATCAGAGTTTATTTGAGGTTCAATAGACTGTTGTCGTAATAACCCCAATTTTTGGAATTTTTGAAACCCTTATGAATAGTGTTTTGCTGATTATGCTGAATAAAAAACTTTTCATACCACACTATGTAGGGGCTCTTTTATTGATCTTCTGGGATATTATTAGTACTCTATATGATAAATAAGTGTATGTAAAGATCGTCAGAATCCAAATTCGAACACTTTGATTTTTCCCGAAAATCTACCAGATACAGAAAGAATTGAGTATAAGGTAACAGAATAAAAAGGATTTAAATTCAAGGATTAAAAGAGAGGATCATGAAAGGAATATAATGAATTGAGAAAGGTTAAAGAAACCTAAGTAATAAGATCCCGGGTATGATCCCTCAAACGATAAACGAAAACAAAAGTTAAGCGAACCGTATAACAGATCAGCGGTCATTAGGCAAGCAATTAAGAGTTAATCAAGGAGGTTAGGGATGATGATGTCATCAAACCAACAAGAAGATGACAAGTATGGAGGGTGACATCACATGATGACCAAAGCATGACATAAGGGAAAGAAGTGTGGTTGATTTATAACCACATAATTTTTTTTTCATGGTTAAAAATGATTAAAACAAAACAAAAGTCAACCAACCAAGGCAAATCAAAACAAATCACAAAAAACACAAAAGTTCTTCCCTTTTCTTCATCAAGCTCTCGGCCAAAATAAACACATCAACTTCAAACTGCCATATCTCCTGCAATACTCACTCAAATGTTGTGTTATATAGCTCGTTGGAAAGGTATTGAGATGGCCTACAACTCTTGTTCACAAGTCTCGTCCAAATAAGCAAGGTAAGACCCTCATTTTTACAGTTCTGTCAATCGGACTTTTAGAAACTTTAAAGCCTAACTTTGTGTTCTTGATTTCTTTGGAAATATCAAGCTTGTAGGAGGCTCCATAAGGCTTCCTAGTAACTTTCCACCCTCCAAGAAAGGTATAAATCTTCACACCCTTTATTAATAAGTTTGAATGTTGAAGTTTGGAGATGGTTTGGATGGATGAGTAGTAATTTGAATGATAAGCATGATTCGAGCTTAATTGTTAAGTAGTTTAGTTGAATTTGGAGATATTATAATTTATGATTGGATTGAGATCCTTGAGTTTATTATGACTGAAATCAGTAGCATTGATGTTTATCTTGAGTTGTTGTTGATTGGTAGTTGGATTGATATGATTTGGAATGGTAAAAATTTGGGAAATCGCGTAAACATAGCCGTCGTAATGTCCGATTTACTTTAGACTATTTTTGCTCTTAACATCAGGACCCGAGAACTCCCTGTTAGGTTTTGACCATTGCCATGATTAGATAGTTCATGTTACGAGCTTCATTTTGATATGTGGTTCGTTTGAATCCGATGTACGATTTAGGAGAAACGACCGTTTTATGTAACGATGTTTCACGACCGAACCATTACCCCTCGCCTTACTTTGAAACCTTGGTTAAGGACTTTAAATGACTATTTGGGGTATGAAACATTTATGTAAAGTGGATTAGGCAGTTGGTAAGGTGCTCGCGAAAGAATCGCCTTAAAACTCTTAATGGCTAATTTATTAAAAATGGTGGAGCCGAGGGTACTCGAGCGACTTAAGTGAATTGTTAAGCGCGAAAGCGAACGTTAGGACTCTAAATGGTTAAAGTCTAGTTTCTTAAGCGACCGGGGTTTAATTCCGACTTATGTTGTTGTTCATAGGTTATCGGACCCACTCTAAGCTTAAGTCTATCCGGGAGCACTCAGGCAAGTTTTCTACCCGTTATACTGTTGTTGTGATGTATATATGTATATGCATTATCTTATGATAAGTGCATGATTGTTATTAGCAAATTCTTGCGATATATTGGAGCATGTTGAAATGATATATATGCATGCTTGTTTCGTATTCTTGATTTATATATCTGTTGGTTCAAATGCTTATTAGTTGCATAATACCTATTCTAGAGATAAGCAGTAGTTGCGTATACCCTGAGTGTAGGGGACCCAAAGGTGAACCCTTTTCTAAAACCGGAAGTAGATGTTCCCGAGTATATTATATATATATATTTATATATATATATATATATATATATTGATGTAGTTTTCAAAACTATTAATCGAATAAGGTTTATTCGATAAATTTATATTATTTAATGAATATTATTTCGAATATTCATTCGGGGGCTTATGACTCCTTTTATTTTATTTAATAAATATTATTTCGAATATTCATTCGGGGGCTTATGACTTCTTTTATTTTATTTAATGAATATTATTTCAAATATTCATTCGGGGGCTTATGACTCCTTTTTTTATTGAATATTATTCGAATATTCATTCGAGGGCTTATGACTCCTTTTATTTTATTTAATGAATATTATTTCGAATATTCATTCGAGGGCTTATGACTCAGTTTATTTTATTAACTGAATATTATTTGAATATTCATTCGGGGACTTATGACTCAGTTTATATTATTTAATGAATATTATTTGAATATCCATTTGAGGACCTATGACTCCGATTATTTACTGAAATATTTTCTTTATTTTATTAAAGAATAAGGTGTCGATAATCAAACTTATTTTTGATTATTCAAATAAAGATAGTACTTTCGTATAAGTATATCTTTGGTTATTTAATACTCATTTCAAGTATAAGTGTTTTCGAGTCTTTAAAATGATTTTTAAAAGTTAGAGCGGATCCCAAAACTCATTTTTTTATATATTTAAGATCTTCCTTATAAAGGGGATTTAAATACTCGCTCAAAATCAGAGGGATCCGGCTCTGTGGTGTATTTTATATTCGCAACAAGGTTGCAGTTTTGGTAAATGAATTGATTACTTACCCAACATTCAGGAAGTAAGTCCTTCTATTTGAGTCGGCATAAGCAACATGGGCTCAGTGGGCATCCATGAAAGTGTAAGTGGCTCAGTGGGAGTCCATCAAATGCGTAAGTGGCTGAGTGGCAGTCCAGCATAAGGTCCTATTGCGACCAGGGTGATGACCAGTGGGGAATTCGTCTGTCTACTAGTAGAAAAGGTTACTTATTGGTATCTTTGCCTGATCAGCAAGATATCAAGTTTATGCCAAGGTTTTCTCTTTTCCAAAATTCATTGGATATTGTAACTCTGTTTATAATTTTCATAACAGAGGTTTTCAAGGAGTGTATGAAATATATATATAGGTGTATATATATATCGGGACTTAATGAAGTATCTCGTAACTTCATTATTTATAATGATATTTCAAGGATTGAATCTATTCAAGTCTTATCTTGTAGTCTCATCTAGGTGATGAACTTTTGAAACTGATTATAACTTGAACGGTGGTAGTTCAAGCAGTATTCGGATATAAGTATATTGGAGTATCTTGTAACTTCATCTTTTAAACTTATATCTAGTAAATGATTATCTTGTGCATGTCAAAGATTTTCGGAAAAACGTTGAGACAAGGTTAGATATAGGAGATCACCTTGCAACGATATTTTATACAGTTATAAACTGGAACTCTATGTATATTATACATGTCAGAGGATTTCAAAGATTGTGAAAAGTATATATATATATATATATACTGAATATTTTGCGACTTGGTCGTGTTAAGATATCAGCTTGGTTTATTTCTTCTTGACCAAGACTTTCATGAGTACTATGAGAATGCTCATATATTGTTAATTATTATACATATTATTTCGGTGGGCTTGTTGCTCACCCTTGCTTTCTTCTTTTATCACACAACATCAGATAGACAAGATGAACAGGACCAAGCTCCCAATTCGCGAGCGGATAGGAAACATTCCGCAGTTTCCTATAGGCGTTGATGTCGCTGTAGCTGAGGTAGGAACTACCAATACGCTAGGCTTTCAACTTTTGATGTACCAGACTTATGTATCTCTATCAATTATAATAATGGCAAAGAAATGTAAATTTATTTAGAACCTTCTTGAGGTGTAATGGCTTATTATGTGGAATAAAATGACTTGTGTTATTTTTTTGGGTATCATCTCTGAGACTATAACTTGCGGTGTGTGTGTATATTGTGGGGTCACAGTACGCATTAATTGGGTGATTGTTAAGATTAAGTGTTGTTAAGGGATATGGAACTCGTGACAACCCGAATCCCCGACCCCGGATTTGGGGGTGTTACAAAAATGGTATCAGAGCTAAGCGTTATAAACCTCAGAGATGAAGTGACGTTAAAATAATAAGTTCACTAAGATAAATAAGAACTCTTGCCAAGTTCATAGTCGGACTACCTAATGTAGTAGTGACAGTTAAAACCCTTAGGGGAACCCTTATAAACATCGCGATAGAGGCGTAGTTCGTTATCATATATGGTAGCGGGACTCCGAACCCTGAGGTTGAGGAGCAACAACGCGATGATATTTTATTAGGTATTGAAGATCAGATTGTGGATCCGATAGAGCGTCCTAACACGGGACCGGATGATGTTGATATTGAGGATGTAGCGGTTGAGGATGTTGTCCTAGAAGGGATTATTGCTGAGAAGGATGTCGTGAAGGATCCTGACAAGAATGAATAAAGGACCACTGAGGAATTGATGACCATGGTTAGGGCGACTACCAGAGGTAGGATTGGTCGGTCACTACCGGAGGTTCGTTTAAGTTTGTAAAGATAGTAGCCCCTTTAACGCGGCTTACTCGTAAGACTGAGAAGTTCGAATGGACAGAGAAATACGAGAAAAGCTTTTAACAACTAAAGCAAAGGTTGGTGGCGGCCCCTATGATGGCGTTGCCGGATGAAAAAGGAGATTTTGTGATCTGTAGTGACGCATCGCATAAGGAATTAAGGTGCTTCTTATACAGCACATCAAGGTAATCGTGTACGCGTCAAGACAATTAAGGGAATATAAAATTCGATATCCCCACCCATGAGCTTGGGCTCGTGGCAATAGTTTTGCCCTAAAGAGTGGAGGCACTACTTGTATGGAGAGAAGTGCGAGATTTACTTAAGCCATAAGTGCTTTAGTACATTTTCAAGTAGAAAGAGCTCAACATGTGCCAAATGAGGTGGTTAGAGCTAATCAAGGATTACGATTATGAGATTCTTTATCATTCGGGGAAAGCCAATGTGGTGGCTGATGCCCTTAGTAAAAAGGAGAGACTCAAGATGATAAAGTCTTTGAGAGAGTTTATAAGAGGTTTTGAGAAAATGGAAATAGAAGTGAAGGTAACCGGAGCCGGTACCGAAAAGCTGTTTGAGATTGCAATACAGCCCGAATTATTGGAAAAGAACATATTGTGCCAGAAAAAGTGATGAATGAAGGCAGAGAGCCAACAAATAGATAAGAGATTAATACCGAGAAAGATGATAAGGGAATAATGAGGTATTCCTACAGAATTTGGGTTCCAAATGTTCAAGAGCTTAAAGATGAGATCTTAGATGAAAGCTAGTTTGAGGAATAAGATTTAGAGCAAACCTTGAACGTGATAGTCAGGGAGGTCGCCATCAAGATAGAATGAACCCATAACATGATGAAGTGGAAAATGAGGATTTAAAATATGTAGGAGGACCCCGATTATGGGGAGGAGGAGGGAATGTTCAGACTGAGGAAACAGAAGTCGAGTAAGGAAAGGAGACCCGAGATGGTACTCCTATACGAAAATTTATGGACCTTTCTAGACAGAACTTAGACTATTATCCCCAACCACCACCCTGAGGAAATAATGCGGTGAGAAATTCTTTCAGGACCTTTAAGTCGCTAAGCCCTTAGAGTTCCAAGGAACAAGCTGACCCAGTCGAGGCAAGAGCCTGACTAAAGGAAATATAGGAATCATTTGAGATTCTAAATGATGGACGAATCACAAAAGACTATTTTTGTCACTTACGCTCCTAAGAGAAGGGTCACCACTAGTGAAAGACCAAGAAAGGCACGGAGCCAGAGGTTAGAATAAACTGATTAAAGTTCAGTCAATTGTTTTCGGGAAAGTAATTCCCAAGGTTATGGAGATAGTGTAAAAGCTTTAGAGTCAGAACAAAGGCGGACGAGTATGATGAAATATGAAGCTAAGTTGTAAAAGTTGTCAAGATTCGTTCTGATGACAAGAATCCCAGAACGATGTGATGCTTGAAGTCAATGATTAGTGGGTTCATGAAATAATGATAAGAGAAAGGAAAATAAAAAGAAACTGAAGTGCAAAGGAATATAAAGGCAATAGAGTTTGAGGAATAATAAGGAATTTGGGTATGAGGAAACCCTAAAGACTCGTAGCAATAGAAATAGAAAAGTAAGTAATCGTCAGGATGAGGGTGATTCACCATGAGTTAAATTGATGGTTGAAGGCATAAGAGATACATATATGTTGTACCCCCTTCAAGTTAGAAGGATTCGGGAAACCTTGAGATAGTTCGAAGGATAAATAATGAGACGCGGATAGACCGAGGAGACAAGAAAGTAAGAAATTAGGAAAATTGGATGAAGGAAGTGACCTTCAAGAAGGTGGAGTGTGAGACCGGTGGCTTGATACCCAGGAAGGAAGACGCCAGGAATGAGAGATATCCCAACATTGAGATGACTGTTGAGATAAACAATGAAAGTAAATACGTAATTATTAAGAAGAAGTTCACGTTGAACACGACCAATATCTTCCAAAACATCCTTGTTATCATTACCGAATCAGGCAAGAAAAGTGGATAACCGTTATTGTCTTTTGGAGGCCATATGGATTGACCTCATTTTGGATAAGGATATTATTATGAAATTTGGCATATACTATCGAGGTGGGAATGATTGAATAAGACACCCTTATTAGGGATATATGACTTGATTTATCCATGGAAGGATGCATGTACCTTTTTAAAGGTGGCATTAAAGATAGAACATCGGTAACTTAAAATGAATCCTAGGGGAATGCATAAAGGTTGGCATTTCATCCTTAATAGGGATAGTATGAGTTTTGACAGTATGAATTGGAAAGGATTAAGGTAATAAAAACCTTTAAGTATCAGTAGGGAAATTTTTCAGAAATATATAGACAATGGTTCTAGTATTAGTAAAGGGTATTTCGATATGCCCTGTATCTAGGGAATACAGGAGGAAGGATTCAAGGATAATTTTAGAGGTTTTACAAGGAGAAAGGTAATATTCAAAATTCTCAAGAGTAAAAATGTTGATAAAGGAAATATGACATAATTATAATGATGCCAAGTGGGGCACGTGTTAAACCACGAGAAAGTATGGATCGAACCAGTAAAGGTCGAAATTGTTCAGGGCCATTGGGGCCTAAGATAAAAGATGTTCTAAGTATGATTGAGAGTCAGTCATGGCAATGTTCACATCTAATGACTAAGGCAATGACTTATGGAAAAAAAATGGTGATTTTTTTTTCTTCTCACCAGGACTTAAGAAAAGCATTTTCACATAAGCAGTGATTGAAATGAGGTAGAAAATTTAGTTGGAGGTGGTTAAAATGACATTGATTGTAAGGAAATTTTACTATCAGGAAAGGCCAAAGAGGTGGCCGACACTTTAAATGTAAGAGGATAATTATAGGTACTCGTGTGAGAGGAATACAGTGATGATGGTTGATGCCGGGAAGGTTGTAATACGGTTCGGAAGATTGACATTCCTTCTGATGACTGTGCAATACTCAACCGTAATAGTAGTTGGGTAAATGTTTAATTCGTGTAATCGCCATGAGCGGGCTATCTATCTTAGAAGGTACTATCTTGAGATAAGCCAGGACCATATTTCAAGAAGGACTAAACGAACCTTTGAGTTAAGTCTTCTATTGAAGGCATATGATTAAGAATGGTATTAACCTGTTATCGTTGCTTTGATTGAAACTCTTCTGCAATTTTATCTGCTTCATGTCATGAAAGTACGTCAGGATCTGTAGTGTTCTTCATGAATTATGAATGGTAATTATGTTAACTCCTTAGAAGAATTTGATACGACAGGTATGGACTCCATATGGTTAGCTATTAAGATTCCAAGGAAAATGAATGACGACAGTAGGTCAATGGTGGACCATAGTAATGCAGCAACGATTCTTTGAATAATGAGCCGATTACAACCGTGAGAGTTGTAGTGTAATGGATGTTAAGATTAGGTACCCCTAATCAGGTTGTGGTGATGTATAAGTTATCGTTGAATAGACTGGTTAAGTAGATTATCTACCTATTGAATATTTATTCCTTCTTATCAATAGAGAGTCGTATTACTATACGAGGAAGGTTGCGATGCAAGCATAGAATTCTAGTAACGATGGTGTCTAGAATGAGATCCCAGATTCGATTTTTGATGTCGAGGGAGTTTCAAAGGTGATTATGTATAAGCTCGAGGAAGAGCATGGGTCCATAGAATGATGGACGAAATAGCAAAAATATTTAGGCATGTGAAATACGATGCTATAATACTTGATGTTGATATAAATACATATATGTTTTGTTCTCTTATGACAAACCTCTATAGTTCAGAGGTAGATTCCAAGCCAGATATTTTATGGCAATATTTTTTTACATATATACAATTCTCTTCAGTTCATTCTTTTCTCTTCTTTTCATTTCATGTAAGCTGAGAAAAACAACCCTTCCAGAAGGGGAGGTATTGCCGAATGACTATCTATCTGTGTGATAGAAGCCTAGTAGGATACCACATGTCGTTTAATTGCTTGTCAAGTGCTAAAGGCTGGCCACCTTCTGTACTAACTATGCAATAGAACAAGTGTTCATGATCATAGTGATCTCTCAACAAATTCCTTTACTTCTATATGATGGATCAAGCTTTCGAAGATGGAAGCAGCTAAAGGAAGTAGTATCAGTATGATGGTATTCTGATTCTAACGCGTTAGTGATACTAAGGTTGACGTGGTTATTAAAAGGTTATAGAACGCTAACGAGCAAAAGTATAACCAGTATAATATTAGGAACGGAAGGTAGTAGCGATTACGAACTGGAAAAGAATGGGTATTGAGAAGAAAAAGCTCTAATGCTAAAAGCTATAATGAGAGTCTGTGCAATAGACTTGAGAGAATTTGGAATGATCACTTAACGCGGATTGAGTTTTCTCATGATAATAGATCGTATGTCAGGTATCGAGATGTCGTCTTATGAGATCTTTGAGGGAAGAAAATGTCTATCTCCCTTATGTTAGGATGAAGTTGTAGAGCGCAAGATGCTCGGACCCGCAGTAGTTCAAAGGACCAAGGATATAATAGATCTAATCAGTGGACGGCCGGTAGTAGCCCAAGATGGACATAAGAAGTATGTTGATTTGATATGAAAGGACAAGGAATAGGAAGTAGGGGACCTAGTGTTGTTATAGGTATTCCCTTGGAAAGGATGGATGAGGTTCGGAAAGAAAAGAAAGCTAAGCCCACGAATTGTTGGACCCTTTGAGGTATTAAGACGTACTGGGAAGTTAGCATATGAGCTAGCCCTACCCCCGAACATGTAGCAAGTTCATAATGTGTTCCACGTATCAATATTAAGGAAGTATAATTCGGATGCCAGACAAATAAGGGCATATGAGCGCATAGACATGCAACACGACGTAACCTATATGGAGCAACCAGGAAGGGTTATAGATTGAAAAAGGAACAAGTGCTTAGGAGAAGGGTTATCAAACTATTCAGAGTTTGATGGAAGAACCACAATGTGGAAAAATTTACTTGAGAATTAGAAAGTGCAATGCTAAGAAAGTATCCCTATTCATTTTCTATCTGATTCCGGGACAGAATCCTTTTAAGGAGGGGAGACTGTAATAACCCCAATTTTTGGAATTTTTGAAACCCTTATGAATAGTGTTTTGCTGATTATGCTGAATAAGAAAACTTTTCATGCCACACTATGTAGGGGCTCTTTTATTGATCTTCTGGGATATTATTAGTACTCTATATGATAAATAAGTGTATGTAAAGATCGTCAGAATCCAAATTCGAACACTTTGATTTTTCCCAAAAATCTACCAGATACAGAAAGAATTGAGTATAAGGTAACAGAATAAAAAGGATTTAAATTCAAGGATTAAAAGAGAGGATCATGAAAAGAATATAATGTATTGAGAAAGGTTAAAGAAACCAAAGTAATAAGATCCCGGGTATGATCCCTCAAACGATAAACGAAAACGAAAGTTAAGCGAACCGTATAACAGATCAGCGGTCAATAGGCAAGCAATTAAGAGTTAATCAAGGAGGTTAGGGATGATGATGACATCAAACCAACAAGAAGAGGACAAGTGTGGAGGGTGACATCACATGATGACCAAAGCATGACATAAGGGAAAGAAGTGTGGTTGATTTATAACCACACAATTTTTTTTTCATGGTTAAAAATGATTAAAACAAAAGTCAACCAACCAAGGCAAATCAAAACAAATCACAAAAAACACAAAAGCTCTTCCCTTTTCTTCATCAAGCTCTCGGCCAAAATAAACACAGCAACTTCAAACTGCCATATCTCCTTCAATACTCACTCAAATGTTGTGTTCTATGGCTCGTTGGAAAGGTATTGAGATGGCCTACAACTCTTGTTCACAAGTCTCGTCCAAATAAGCATGGTACGACCCTAATTTTTACAGTTCTTTCAATCGGACTTTTAGAAACCTTAAAGCCTAACTTTGTGTTCTTGATTTCTTTGGAAAGATCAAGCTTGTAGGAGGCTCCATAAGCTTCCTAGTAACTTTCCACCCTCCAAGAAAGGTATAAATCTTTACACCCTTTAGTAATAAGTTTGAATGTTGAAGTTTGGAGATGGTTTGGATGGATGAGTAGTAATTTGAATGATAAGCATGATTCGAGCTTAATTGTTAAGTAGTTTAGTTGAATTTGGAGATGTTATAATATATGATTGGATTGAGATCCTTGAGCTTATTATGACTGAAATCAGTAGCATTGATGTGTATCTTGAGTTGTTGTTGATTGGTAGTTGGATTGATATGATTTGGAATGGTAAAAATTTGGGAAATCGCGTAAACATAGCCGTCGTAATGTCCGATTTACTTTAGACTATTTTTGCTCTTAACATTAGGACCCGAGAACTCCATGTCAGGTTTTGACCATTGCCATGATTAGATAGTTCATGTTACGAGCTTCGTTTTGATATGTGGTTCGTTTGAATCCGATGTACGGTTTAGGAGAAACGACCGTTTTATGTAACGGCGTTTCGCGACCGAACCATTACCCCTCTCCTTAGTTTGAAACCTTGGTTAAGGACTTTAAATGACTATTTGAGTTATGAAACATTTATGTAAAGTGTACTAGGCAGTCGGTAAGGTGCTCGCGAAAGAATCGCCTTAAAACTCTTAATGGATAATTTATTAAAAATGGTGGAGCCGAGGGTACTCGAGCGACTTAAGTGAATCGTTAAGCGCGAAAGCGAACGTTAGGACTCTAAGGGTGTGTTTGGTATTGCTGTTGCAGACAACAACAACAACTTTTCGCTGAAAAGCAGTTAAAAAACTGTTTGGTAAAATTTAAAAGCTGCTTTTCTGAAAAGTACTTTTGGCTTAAAAGCTGTTGTTAGAGAAAGCAAGTCCCCCCATGCTTTTAGAAAAAGCTGATTTTCAGCTGTTGCGGGAAGCAGATGCTGATTTCACCATCAAACCTTACCAAAAGCATCATTATTTTTATTTTTTTGCATCAAAACATATACGAATCAAAAAAATTACCAAACAGTCATCTGATTTTTACAACAGTACTTTTTCCAACAGCACTTTTTCTAACAGCATAGCAATTTTTAACAGCAATCACAAACAGAGCCTAAATGGTTAAAGTCTAGTTTCTTAAGCGACCGGGGTTTAATTCTGACTTATGTTGTTGTTCATAGGTTATCGGACCCACTCTAAGCTTAAGTCTATCCGGGAGCACTCAGGCAAGTTTTCTACCCGTTATACTGTTGTTTTGATGTATATATGTATATGCATTATCTTGTGATAAGTGCATGATTGTTATTAGCAAATTCTTGCGATATATTGGAGCATGTTGATATGATATATATGCATGCCTGTTTCGTATTCTTGATTTATATATCTGTTGGTTTAAATGCTTATTAGTTGCATAATACCTATGCTAGAGATAAGCAGTAGTTGCGTATACCCTGAGTGTAGGGGACCCAAAGGTGAACCCTTTTCTAAAACCGGGAGTAGATGTTCCCGAGTATATTATATATATATTTATATATATATATTGATGTAGTTTTCAAAACTATTAATCGAATAAGGTTTATTCGATAAATTTATATTATTTAATGAATATTATTTCGAATATTCATTCGGGGGCTTATGACTCCTTTTATTTTATTTAATGAATATTATTTCGAATATTCATTCGGGGGCTTATGACTCCTTTTATTTTATTTAATGAATATTATTTCGAATATTCATTCGGGGGCTTATGACTCCTTTTTTTATTGAATATTATTTGAATATTCATTCGAGGGCTTATGACTCCTTTTATTTTATTTAATGAATATTATTTCGAATATTCATTCGAGGGCTTATGACTCAGTTTATTTTATTAACTGAATATTATTTGAATATTTATTCAGGGACTTATGACTCAGTTTATATTATTTAATTAATATTATTTGAATATCCATTTGAGGACCTATGACTCCGATTATTTACTGAAATATATTCTTTATTTTATTAAAGAATAAGGTGTCGATAATCAAACTTATTTTTGATTATTCAAATAAAGATAGTACTTTCGTATAAGTATATCTTTGGTTATTTAATACTCATTTCAAGTATAAGTTTTACAACTTCTACTTCAATTATTTGTATTAAGATTATTCTTCATGGGAATATTATTTAAATAATAATATTCAGATATTTTCTAATATATTGGGACTGATTTATTTATTAAATCAGCATTATTCCAAACACTCTTTAAAGTATTTTCGAGTCTTTAAAATAATTCTTAAAAGTTAGAGCGGATCCCAAAACTCATTTTTTATATATTTAAGATCTTCCTTTTAAAGGGGATTTAAATACTCGCCAGAGGGATCCGGCTCTGTGGTGTATTTTATATTCGCAACAAGGTTGCGGTTTTGGTAAATGAATTGATTACTTACCCAACGTTCGGGAAGTAAGTCCACCTATTTGAGTCGGCATAAGCAACATGGGCTCAGTGGGCGTCCATGAAAGTGTATGTGGCTCAGTGGGAGTCCATCAAATGCGTAAGTGCCTGAGTGGCAGTCCAGCATAAGGTCCTATTACGACCAGGGTGATGACTAGTGGGGAATTCGTCCGTCTACTAGTAGAAAAGGTTACTTATTGGTATCTTTGCCTGATCAACAAGATATCAGGTTTATGCCAAGGTTTTCTCCTTTCCAAAATTCATTGGATATTGCAACTCTGTTTATAATTTTCATAACAGAGGTTTTCAAGGAGTGTATGAAATGTATATATATAGGTGTATATATATATATATCGGGACTTAATGAAGTATCTCGTAACTTCATTATTTATAATGATATTTCAAGGATTGAAACTATTCAAGTCTTATCTTGTAGTCTCATCTGGGTGATGAACTTTTGAAATTGATTATAACTTGAACGGTGGTAGTTCAAGCAGTATTTAGATATAAGTATATTGGAGTATCTTGTAACTTCATCTTTTAAACTTATATCTATTAAATGACTATCTTGTGCATGTCAAAGATTTTCGGAAAAACGTTGAGACAAGGTTAGATATAGGAGATCACCTTGCAACGATATTTTATACATTTATAAACTTGAACTCTGTGTATATTATACATGTCAGAGGATTTCAAAGATTGTGAAAAGTATATATGTATATATATACTGAATATTTTGCGACTTGGTCGCGTTAAGATATCAGCTTGGTTCATTTCTTCTTAACCAAGACTTTCATGAGTACTATGAGAATGCTCATATATTGTTAATAATTATACATATTATTTCAGTGGGCTTGTTGCTCACCCTTGCTTACTTCTTTCATCACACAACATTAGATAGACAAGATGAACAGGACCAAGTTCCCAATTCGCGAGCGGATAGGAAACGTTCCGCAGTTTCCTATAGGCGTTGATGTCGCCGTAGCTGAGGTAGGAACTACCAATAGGCTAGGATTTCAACTTTTGATGTACCAGACTTATGTATCTCTATCAATTGTAATAATGGCAAAGAAATGTAAATTTATTCAGAACCTTCTTGAGGTGTAATGGCTTATTATGTAAATTTATTCAGAACCTTCTTGAGGTGTATCTCTATGAATAAAATGACTTGTGTTATTTTTTTGGGTATTCATCTCTGAGACTATAACTTGCGGTGTGTGTGTGTATATTGTGGGGTCACAGTACGCAGTAATTGGGTGATTGTTAAGATTAAGTGTTGTTCAGGGATATGGAACTCGTGACAACCCGAATCCCCGACCCCGGATTTGGGGGTGTTACAGTTTTTCAACATCTATTTCATTAGTACTTTGTGCACCTTCAAACATATAGCAAGTAAAACTTAATCTCACTATTTTTAAAGTAGTCGCACTACTCCACACACCATACATATCATGACTTTTAATAATCAGAGCTTCCTTACAAGGATTACTAAATCCTATCTCTCATCTACCTCTCCTTTTTCCAGGAAGGATCCTGCCTATCTTTAATTTTATTTTCTCTCAATCATTTTACACATCTCACAGAAAAAGCTCAGAAAGATTGTCCTACTGGAATAAGAGGTGGCTAAAGAATGGTGATTTGTGGTCATACAACTAAAGGTAGTCCGTAAATAAGGTCTAGAAATAATCATACCAACAAGATTTATATCATGAAATATAAATGCTGAAAAGACCAAATCAGTATTTAGAATAAATGCTGATAAAGTAATAATAGTATTTATACCTTGTGAATCTGAAGATGCAGCTTCCGTACAGACATTTAGAGGTAGTACTGATAAAACATCAGTAGACAACTGAGACGGATGAATTCTGCCTTTAGCATCTATAATAAGAGTCATTACAGTAGGAGTAGGGATTTCATTGCATCTTTGATGCAATGGTTCTTGTGTCGCTAGAGAATCAGGAGTTGCTGGATGACTTTGACAACCAGTTTCTTGTGTACTCTTCTCCAAAATTGCAGTAATAGACTCCTGAGCAGTTTCAATTAGAGGCTCTTGTTCTTCAATATTGGCTGTACCACTTTGAGGTACAGGTTCTTGTGGGATTGGATCAGGAGATGTAGTTGATATACCCCTTTGAGATATAGGTTCTAGTGTGCTTGATCCAGGGAAAAGTCCTTTCCCTTGCAGCCTCTTGACACTAGCTTCTACTTGCTCATGAGAGACTTCCCTTACTCTCTTGTGATATTTCTTGACTAGAGTTTCAGACAGTTCTACAAGTGCCTCAGCAGTAGCTTGGATTTCAGAATTAGGATTTGATACACTCTGTGTCTTCTCAGGAATTTCCTGTTTAATCTGAAGCAAGTGCTGATTGTAAAAGGATTTGACCAACCTTCTTTTCTTTGGTCTGGGATTTGCACCAGTATCAGCAGCTGTGTCTATTTCAGTTGATGGAACAACTAGTCTTGGAGAAGAATCAGATGAAAAGTTTGGAAATCTGGAAGATAAGATAGCATTGTCCTCATCTGAAGATGTTTCTAATCCTGCAAGTACAAGTTTCCTCTTTACAATTTCTGAAGGTTTTGAAGAATGACGAACTTGAGATGCTTCATCTTTTGACTTAGCTATAACCGGATTTGTAGCTTTCTTAGCCAGTTCTTTCTTTCATTTTATAACAAGTGTCTTTTAGGAGACACATGAGGTGGCTTCTATTTGAGATTGTTCTGGTGGTTGAGTTTGTGTTCGGATTTGTGTTTGGTTTGTTGAGCTAGGATGTTCTACATGAGGGTTTCCAAAGGTAATTTCCTGCAGCTTAGCACTTTTACTGTTAAGCAAACCATAAGTCTTAGGAAGTCTTGTTAAAAGCAAGTTCCTTGCAACTAGTGGTAACCTTAAATGATCTAAATTCAACCATTTTTCATCTTGTGAAATTAAGTCAGAAAAAGCCCTTTTTGCAAATTTAAATACTGACACTATTTGATTAGAGGGGATAGGGGTATGAGGAAAACCAACATTGAAAATCAACTGACAGATTCTACCATAATATACTATATTTCTATCAGCATTTATCCTATCACACATAAAAGAAAGGACTACTCTACCATAACCATAATGTGAACCATAAATTAGAGAGTACCCTATCTGTTTTGCCATAATGGGAAAGGCATCAAAATTCAAAGATTTGTTATTGAAGTCCTTTGTGATGCAATCAAGAAAGAAACTCCATTCCTTCCTTAGCCCATTCCTTTTTAATAGACCAAGGTTCTTCAAATCCTTGGCATATCCAATCTCAGTTAGAATCTCCTCATTTCAATATCACCTATCAGACTTGAGTAGGAGGTATGAGTAGGCAACTGTAATGCATCCCTTACAATTTAAGGAGTTACAATCCTTGTTTTATTGTCAAATTTAAAATACAAGGCTTGGAGATCTATTAGCTCCTCCATCATCAAATACTCCAGTCCTCCAGATAGCAAGCACTTGGTCACCAAAAATTGTGGGTGGAGCTGTGATAGCAAACCCAATCTCACTAGATCTAAGAAAGTCCTGAAAAATGTGAAAATCGTTTTTTACACTGTTGTTAGTCGGGATAGCTGAATGGTTGTTAGTCACAAACTTTGCACCACCATAATCAAATGATTTAGAACTAACAGGTGAAGTCGTGGTTAATTTTCAATAAAGATTTACGAACAAGATTTAGGGTTTCAGAGTTTACGACTTTGAGAAAGGTAAAGTAGTAGAGAGAAAATAATGAAGATAAGTAAAGTATTATCTAAAATCAAAAAATGATTTTATATAACACATCTCTCCACTAATTTAGTTACAATTTAGTTTAATGGGACACGTGGCAATATATGATTGACTGTAAAAGTAATCATGTAAATGTGTGTTACTGCATGCACAGTTCCCGAGAATAAAGTTATGCATTAAACAAACATGTTTCATATCCTTACGTTAATGTGTAAACATCTGTAACCATGAAATATTACCCATCTGTGGCTAACTTCAACCCTTTAATTACAGTACTGACTAAAACAATATTTGAATATCTTTATAAAAATAGTCAATCAAAGTTTGACCATTATCAATATGCAATCACAACTATCAGGATTTATTAGTCAACATTGGTTTGACCAATATCAGAATTTAACAAGTGCTAACATGATCTATTAGTCAAAGCAAGTTTAACTAATAACAAAGCATATACGCATAATCAAATAGTTCAACATGCTGAGTTATCATGGAAGATAATTGCATGTTATCATGGCATCAACATTTAGCACAATAATCAGTATCTAACAAGTACTGAAACATAATAAGATACCATGCTTCAAATATCAGCAATCTGAATTATCAGAGTTTAAGAATTGTCCTGATATCATTCCCAATTCATTCACCAATCTTGTGAATGTAACTTAACAGAGAGGCTTGGTGAATATATCTCCTACTTGTTGATCTGTCGGAACAAACACCAATTCCAGTGTACCTGCTTCCACATGTTCCCTTCTGAAATGGTACCTAATGCTGATGTGTTTAGTCATTGAATGCTGCATTGGATTTCCTGTCATTGCAATAGCACTTTGATTATCACAATATATAGGAATAAAAGAATAATCCAACCCATCATCCAGTAACTGATTCTTCATCCATAGAATCTGAGCACAACAGCTTCCTGCAGCAATATATTCTGCTTCTGCAGTTGATGTGGAAATTGACTTTTGTTTCTTGCTATACCAAGAAACCAATCTGCCACCAAGATATTGGCAGCTTACAGAAGTGCTTTTCCTCTATATTTTGCATCCGGCAAAATTAGCATCTAAATATCCAATTAGCTTAAAGTCTGAATCTCTAGGATACCATAATCCCAGATTCATGGTGCCTTTGAGATACTTAAAAATTATTTTCACAGCTAATAGATGAGGTTCTCTAGGATCAGCTTGGAACCTTGCACAGAGACATGTAACATACATGATATCAGGTCTACTAGTAGTTAGATATAGGAGTGAGTCAATCATACCTCTGTAGTTAGTTATATATGTAATATCCGGGATATATCGTGTAATTATTTTTATCAATAAATAATTATTATATAATTATTATATGAATTATGGTAAATTATCTGATAATTGGTATTGAAGTTCGGATGTTTAGATATGATAAAATTTGAGTATTTAAAATATTAATATGTCCAGAATATAGTATAAATAATTTTGGTATTTTCTGATAATTTTTAGGTTGTTATATGATTTTATAAATGTTTTATAGATTTAATAATTATTTTTCTGAATAATTATAACCTATTTTATAAAATCGGGAATCGTTCAACTTCAATAATTTTTGTGTTTTTATAACTCGAAACTCTTCAGAAAACTCCTTCCTAACCTAATCTGATTATTCTGAACATTTTCCTTGTTTTGACTTATAATATACGTGAATTTTATATATTTCAAATATAATAAAAATATTAACAACAATTATTATTATTACTATTAATATAGTTAAAACAATAATAAAAATATAATTTAGATTATAATTAGAATTAGAACAAGAATAAGTGATCTAATAGATTGATTAATTAAATTAGAAAAAGGAACGCTATTAAATATTGAGTTAGTAATTAAAATCTTAAAAGTTGTAGGATACCTACTATGCTATATATTAAAACATTCAGTTATTGTTTGAGTACCCAACAAGGCTAGTAATAGAACCCTAAAGAAGCCGCCGAGAGAGAGTTAGAGTGGGTGAAGTAAAAGCAGGAGAACATAGTCATTAGTTTAATTCGGCAACACAAGGTTTGATTTTGAGTACTGCACTCTCACCTTCACTACATTACAATTTAAACCTTATCATCACATCACTTCAAATTAAAATATTATTTTAGTTGAGATTTGCATGCGTACTTGAATTCTTGGTACTATATAATATTATTAATTTGATGTTATAGTAGTATTTGTTGTAATAGGTTTACGTTATTAATTGATGATAATCATAGGTTAACAAATAATATAGTAGTTGAAAATTACATACCATCAATGTTATTGTTTAAATAATATTAGTGATTTAATGTTCGCTTGATTGTGTTCTTCCTTTATAGAGGCACATTAATGATTTTCTAATATCAAGATCAAATAGGTTTTAAAATTTTAAAATCGATATATTATGCATAACTAGTATACCATACGTTTTATTAATTTATATTATATTTGATTTCATCAACTACACTAATTCGATAATCCAGAGACTATCAAAGAGTGTATTGGCATGTATTATAAATTGTGTTTTAGTATAATGTTATTATATATGATATTAATTTATTAGGTGCCTGATTTATCAAGTAATATATATTAAGGTTTATTTGCTAATTTAGTATTAAAGTAGTAAAGTAAGTTGTAGTTGTACATTTAGTACCAATTATAATCTAATGTGATCTATTAATTCAAGATTTAAGAAGTCATGTTATGATGATCTCGTGCATCATTCTTTATATTAATATTTTTAATAATTTTGGTGGCCGCATTTAGAATAGAGAGCAAAGTCAGGATAGCCAAGACATGCATAGCGTTGAATGTTAGTAAACTTTGTTATACATTCGTACTAGTGTGAGGCTTATTAAGCCTAATGCTCAATTAATAAATCAATTATTAAATAATTTGGATAATGTAAAACGGAAACTATGCTAATAATAAATTATATTTTATTATGTCGATCAGGGTCGGGGAATTTAGCGGAGCATTTATGGATTTTATTAATGTTTTAATTCGCGATATCCAAGGTACGGATTATGTCCCATTTTTATTCAGTACTCTTCTTCTTAGAAGTTAAATATCTCTGATTTGTTGAGTTTCATATTTATTCACTCCGTCAATATTGTTTGGTTATTTTGACTTCCGAAAATTGGTTTTAAAATTATTTATGACACTCTCTACTTTGAAAATCTAAATTATTTATCTCATGTGATTTTTAAATTTTGCGGGAAATATTATTTTTCATTTGAACCCTTAGCGTGATATAGGGTATACCGAGTTAACCAGCTGTAGGGGTACTACAGCCATGACATTGCGGCATCAGTGACATGACACTTCCGTGAAAGTGTGATTCGTCACGACGTATCCTTCTGTTAGCTCTTGGGAGGAGCTTTTGCGCATTTGATATTTGTCCAGGATACGTGGGTACACCCAGAGTTTGATTTGTGACTTGATTATGGTGATTTTGTATATGCCGTACACGTTATCTATTCTGT
This sequence comes from Apium graveolens, assembly GCF_009905375.1. NCBI lineage: Eukaryota > Viridiplantae > Streptophyta > Magnoliopsida > Apiales > Apiaceae > Apium > Apium graveolens. The sequence continues at coordinate 183,071,653 of NC_133652.1, read as the reverse complement.
TGCACATATTAGGTACCCTATGATGTGTGTATTTGTATCTGTTCTGATCTCGGTATGAAATATCCTAACCCCTCGTTGTTTCAGCCATGCTTATTTTTAAAATTATTGTTTATTATAAATTATGAAATCTTCATTTCTGATTTTTGTTTTATAAATTGTATTCCAAATCCGTACTGGGCGTTTTGCTCATGCCGTATTCGTTTTCTGGCAGGTGCTTAGGGGGATCTGGGATTGTGCGATGGAGAGCTACCCCAATTCGTTGATTAGGATTCGGAATTTTATCATTAATTAGACTTGATTATTTATTTAGAGAATTCGGAATTTATATTATTGGTTTAGACAGTTTGGAGATTTAATGTTATTTTGAAGATTTTAGACTGTTTAATTTTTGTTTAGAAATATATAAGTTCTCTATTTGCAGGTTTATGGATTACAGGTAATATCTCCTTCTATTTTTTTTTAAAAAGGGGGTGTTACATGACTTTCTCGATCCGGAGTACGGTTTGACCCGTACGAGTCCCGACCCAAATTTTTTGATACGATAGTCATTTCGATAGATCAATAAAACCCGTATTCTCGAGAGACGGTATGTTTTTACATTATTTTCTCGTAAAGTGCTTTATAAGAAGCCCTATTTTGATAACTATCCAATGCTGGTATCAAATTTGATCATTTTTATAGTTACTTAGCGGGTAAGTAATCTATTTTCGGATCCAATATGATCCAACAGAATATTAATATTCCGTAAGTATAAATAGCCTTTTTCTTATTTTATTTTATTCGGATAATAATAAACAAACAGTAAAACATATAATTTATAGAGAAAAACTCAAATATTCATCGAGTTCTTGAGAATCGAACCTAAAAATGAAGGCAAATCGAAATCAAGCATGTGAATAACTGAATCGAAGCTCTTGGAAAGTAATTTCAGAATCCACCATCAATTTCAGTGCAAAAATCAAGGGTATTTTCCTATTTAATTATTTTAATTCGAATTAATTTATGATTAATATATGAAATTTTGATTTTGATGTTGTTTGTATGATTTGATGATTGTATCTTCTAGATAATTTTGCCCTGATCATTTTGGTATATTATATGTTAAATTTGGAGTTCAATAACATGTATAAAAGTGAGTTTGATTCTCGAATTCATGAAATTAGATTTTTAGAACTTTGAATGTTCTTAACTGATTTTAAGAACTTTTGATTCGCTAAATCTGGGTATGTTTGAGTTATATCAGCTGATAGATCGTATCAAAATGGAGTGATTCATGTATTTATATGCTAAATTGGATTCCTGGAATGCGTTGCCGGAAAAGCTCGAAATCCGGCTGGCTTTAATGGTGGTTTCGCCGGAGACAACGAACTACGGTTCGTTCGTGTTTGTGGTTGAGCCGACTGTGTTTCTGGTTAGCAGGTGAATCAGTTTAAGCCAGTAAACTGATCAAAACATCCCGATTTGTTGATAACAGAGTCTCGTCGAAAAATTTTCCGGCCACCGTTTTCTGCAAAATTCCGGTCGAGTTCCAGTGTTCTTCCTAACTAACTTTCTTTGATTATCTGACCCGGTTTTGATCCATTCAATTCCTAATTCAGTTTTATAAAACTGTTTCTGAAATTTTTATTTTAAAATAATTCAAAAATTCTATTTTTAATTTCAAAAATTCATTTTAACTTCAAAATACATCCTAAAATTATTTTAATTCAAAAATAAATTTAAGTTATTTATTTAATTATTTTATTTGATAATTAATTATTTAAGTAGACAATTAATTTAAAAATTAATTGATTAATTGATTTAATTAGTTATTAATTATTTTAATTGATTATTTAATTAGATTTAATAATTTCTTTTGATTTAAAAATTCCAAAAAATAGTTTTGAGTTTTAAAATATTATTTTAAATTATTTTCAAGGCTGGATAATTATTATTAAATGATTTTAAAGTCAGATTCCGGTGTTCGAACCTTATTATTTATTAATAATACCCGAAAAATTATTTTAACCCCGAATCTTCTGTGAAAAATTATTTTGATCGAATATATTACGTGTTGTGTGCTATATGTGATCAAATTGATTTATAATATGCCTATATGTACATTGTTTGATGGTTTTTATCATAACTTTCAATTTGTAAGTCGAATTTGGGTGAAACGAAGGGTATATAGAAGTTTGTAGCGAATGAAATGAGATGAGAATAAGTATTGATAGATACTTGTAATGTCTAACAGAGGAAGCAAGATGTATAAAGGTGAGGCAAGTGGTCAGTGATTGAGAATCAATAGACGGACACAAGTATAGTGAAAGCGAAGTGAGATAAGGCAAGTATTTCCGTTCATTCTTGTTATACTCACTACACCATATATGGCCTCTCCCGACACTTTTTTTGGTGTTACAAGCAAAATGTTACCTTACATCCCCCAAAATTGGTCGGCGCTAACATATTTTTTTTGCGTTACAGTAGAGATTAGAAAGTGTTACCATAGACAGGAGAAAATTGCTATTGTAACATAAAAACAAATGTTAGCATTGATATCAAAAAATGTGTTACCATAGAACTAAAATTTTAGGCGGTTCATTTTTTTCCCATTGGACAGCATTTAGGCGGTTCTTTTTGGGACCAAATTTTTGGGCGGCCCAAAATTAACTAATAGCCTGCTCATTTATTTTGTCCTAAATATCAAATATACATCTGAAAAACACACACAAACACTCTCGTCACTCTCTCACACATCAAAGCATATACAAAAAATTGGGTTCAGAGCTATTGCAGAAGATGAATTAGTGTTCAGAGTCTTCTCAGATGGGTTATAGTTGTTAGGTTTGAGCTGAGCTTGAAGTGAATTAGGGTTCGAAAATTGGGGCTTTTCTCAATCGGGTTATGGTTTGAGTAATTGGGGCTTTCTTTTCAATCGAGCTTTTATTCTAGTTCTATTCAACATTTAGTCAGGTATGCCCATATTTTCTTCTCTTATTTGCTTGTAATAAGGGTTTGATTTATGTGATTTTATTTTTCTTGTATGCTTTTAGTTATCATGTTTGAGGGTTTGTATGTTTGTGTTGTATCTTTTTATCATCACTGTAAGAATGCATCTTTTTTACTTGTCTTGTTCTTCATGTATTTGCCTGGTCGGGTTTGTGATTTTTCCTGGTCGGGTTTGTATATTTGTGTTTTGATATAAAATAAATAAAAGTACCACTAACCTGTTACACACTAAAAAGAGTTTCATTTTTTGTGTAATATTGTAGTTGTTATAGCTAGTTTTATGGTTATAAAATTGAATCTTTATGATAATTAAATTTATGGTTTGATGGGTTTTTGTGTCATTGTTGTTATGGCTAGTTTTAAGGTATACGGACTGTATCTTATGGTGGTTGAATTAATGGGTTGTGTAATTATTGTTATATCTAGTGTTATTGTATAAAGTTTGTTACTTAATGATAATTGGATTATTGTGGTTTGTTGGGTTGGTTTTGCAATTGTTGTTATCTTTGATTTTGCAGGCTGAGCTTGGGAGGCCGAGTTTATTGAAACCTGATTAAGGGAAGGTTTTTATCACTGTAGCTTGTAGTTTCTTAATTGTTGGAAGGCCGTGATTCTTTTTTGTTGAGTTAACATATTTTGCTATTTCTTTGCTTTGGATTTAGTTTAAATGTCAAATAAATATTGTTAGTATTCTCAATTTCAAATCTACTGTTATAATTGTTCTCATGATTAATGGACGGTTGTTTTTTCTTCTTGTTAATTAATAGTTAAGACTTACACACCATTTTTCCTCTATGGAGGCTTGAACCCTCAATTATGCAAGGGTGATGGGTAGTTATTAGGCTAAAACCACGGGTAAATAGTTAACTGTTTGGACAAACGTGGTATTTTTCATTCCTAATGTTTTCACCACATTCTTGTAAGCATGTCCAATATGACTCATTTATGCAGGGCAGAGGGGGTGAGAAATTATCTTCAAAACTTTGAAGTGCTCTTCAGATATGTCTTCTGGGCGGAAAAAGTGGTCGCGCGGGTTGTTATTTATAAATTTAATAAAACTAAATATCGAGTTACTAAAATATCTTAAATTTATCAGGTAGAATAGTAGATCACGGTTTTAACACAAATTTTTTTTTGGGTTCTGCATATTGAATTAGTTTAAGAGCTGGAATTGATCTTTCCTCTCTATCAATCATGGGAGGGAAAATCTGTTGGGACGTTTAATTCGGTGGTTTAGTCGTTAATGCAAATGGCAACTTGTTGGATGCTTTAGGCGCTGCCATGAAGGTACTTTAAGATTCTAGATTACTATTTGTACATATTTTATAGTTTCCATTCTCCTACATATATTTTGCCATGGTGTTTTAAGATAGTAGGCAGTTCTTGAGAGTTGTATAAAAACATATCAGCCGGTTTTTGCTCGTTCCCTGTTATTTGGAGTGCTAGGTTACAATTATATTACATTGGAGTTTAGGATATTGAACTCTATAATAGGTTAAATTTTCTTAGTGCAACTCAGTCAATATTGTGTTCAGGTGATTAAACTAAATTGATACTAATTTTCTTAATTATACTTCATGCTGGAAGAGCAAGCCAAGGTGATTGTGGCAGCTTGAAGCAATAATGAGATGGATGGATCCAAGTTGAAGGCAGAGTTTTCTGAGTTACTATCAAAGAATAATTAATCAAGTATGTTTTTGAACCCAACAAAAAAGCCTAGTTTCCTGGGCACTCTAGGATAGTAAACTTCAGGCTACATTTACAATCTCGATTACCTTACTATAATTTATTCATAGGTTGAGGTCATTATCAGTGTCCAGTATAAATTTTTTGAGGATTTGGATTTTCAATTTATTTTTGTTTAAATATATTTGTTTTACAATCAGTAGCAGTCCCTCTTCAGAAGCTTAATAGCTGTTCCGCCAGGTAATAGTTTATGGCTTTCTTCTGGCTTATAATCATTCTGTAACATCTGGTTCAATTAGTTGAATTATTTGCCAGTTATTAGTATTGGATAATTGTCATCCCATTTTGCCCTCTTCTTGTTAACTCTATTTTCTTACCTATACTATCCTAAATGTCCCATTGTTTTAAATATTTTTTATTTTATTATTTTTATTTTAATAATTTATTAATTATATTTGAATAAGTTTAGCTAGATATATTTTTCTTTATATTATAATATATATTTATAATGATCGGGGGTAAATAAACTGATTGACATTAATGTATGATTAAGTGAGTGTATATAGAACTTCAAATTAATCCAACAGGCTGTTAACTAAAAATTAAATTAACTTTTAGGTACTAACTAGCACGTAATCTCTGATTTTTTTATGTTAAATTCTGTACATATAGGAATTTCCTTCTTCCGTTCTTTACATCAATGACATAGTTTGTGTTTTTAAGTGGAGTCTTGATTAAAGTTTGTATTTTAATGTGTAGTCTTGATTAAAGTTTGTATTTTTATGTGTTATTTTGATTAAAGTTTGTATTTTTTGTGCGTGAATCAGTTCCTCCACTAGTAATTGATTTTTTAATCGAACAGGTGTCAAATTAATTGATTATCCATATCCCAGTGATAAAACCTGCTACAATCTTATGTTCAGTTGAGCATAGTAATACCATTCCTTTTAAATTTTATCTCATTTAATTACAAAAGTTTGTTTTCCTATGTTTCAAAAAAAATCACAAGTACCGGTTTAAGCTTAATAACTAAAAGGCTTAAGCACATTGCTCCTCTTTGTATATTTGTATGTGAATGTTGTAATTTTTAGCTAGAACTGTAGTGAGGGAGGGTTTGACAAATCTTGTGTGCTGGTGATATAATTTATAAACCAACATCTTTGTTATTGAAACTTTACGATATTGTATAAAATAATGCTTCCTCTAGAATAATTTCAGTCATTTAGTGTCCCCTTAACATTGATTGTTCATCCTATTAGTATTACAGCTAAGGAAGGATATGCTATGCTACTAAACTCTGGCATAAAATAGTATACATAAAGAAAACACTTGGAAGAAATGTTAAAGATTCCAAGTTCTGTAGCTTTTACCAAGGGACGGTTTCTTCACAATTTAATAGCATCTTAATCTGGTATCAATGCTCTGTGGCCTGCAGGCTTTACAGATTGTGCAGGAGAACCCAGTTCATAAATTGAAGTTTCTGTTGAATCTGCTGGTCGAAAACTGCCTATTTCTTATCTTGAACGAATCAAGGAAGAATTTACCAAGAGATATGCTGGTGGCGAAGCTGCAACAGCTATTGTAGATAGTTTTAACAAAGAATTTGGGTAATTAACTTTGCTTTCTGAATGTTTATCTTTCTCTTTTTACAAGTGTCTATTACATATTTTTCTTTATGAATATAGGCCACAACAGAAATAGCAGATCAGTTTTGGATCGTCCAGAAGAAATTAGTAAGCTTGCAAAAGTGAAATCCCAAGTTTCAGAGGTGAAAGAGTTTCTAATCTGCACGTGAAAGTGGTATTGATTATAACTAGTACATTGATGGCTTTTGGATGTAATTAATTAGAACTTTTGTTATTTTGGTTGTTTGAACTTTGTATTTGTTGGGATGAACTTGTACTTTTATCAACAGTTCCCAAGTTCAAATATGTATTCAAGTTTTAATGTTGCAAGTTGATTCGGATTTTATAACATTTCGAAAATTAACAAATGCAAATGTTGGAAAAAATAGGGAAAATTGTGACAATAAACGAAAGAGTGTTACAGTAGATATAAGAGTATTTTTTAAAAAAAGTGTTACAATAAGCTACAAACCTGTTACCAAAATAAGTTAATTGTTGTAGAATATTTGTGTTACAATAGCAAAAAATGTGTTACTAAAGAGTTTATTGTAACACGCTTTGTAGTGTTACTAAAGGGTTACGTATATTGCAGTAGCTCTGTGGTTACACCTTTATTTTGTAACCATAAATACTGAAAGTGTAACAACAGGGGTTCTCTTGTTACATTTACAGCTATGTTACCAAAGGGTCAAAAAATGTTACCATAGACCCCTATTGTAGCACGAGCAAATCCAACACCACGAAAATTTCAAAAAGTGTAACGATAGCCCAATTTTTTGCATTAGGTAACACTTTTTGGCCATTTTTACACTTTTTTTGGGTGTTGCTAGAGGTCAAATATGGTGTAGTGACTGCAATTATTTCTTGAACCATCTTGATATGTATTGAGATAGTTCTGTTTTATATTGCAAGTACTTTGAAGTACTTAACCTTAAACCCTGATTCTTGTTATTGATCTTTGAGCCGTATGCCTTATTCCTTGTAAATCATTGATTGTTGAATTCCTGGATACGAACCACACATATACGATACTACTCCACAAATACATGTATACCATATACAGATCACTGAAATGGAAATTGCTTCACATATAGACCTTCATACTTTGTACATCAGAAGACTAATCCTTGAATCCTTAAAACTTTGTTCTTCTGTTATTTGATTATTTCCCAGGCTTGAAGTCGATCCTTATACACAATTGGTTAAACTTTCATGGTATTAAGAATCACCCTATGCTTTGAGATAAATGTTGTTTATGATTCGGCTTATTGATTTACATTGCGTATCATGTTGTTATTATAAAATTATATTGTTTTAAAATATGCACCAGATTCGTGGTCGAACCAGATTCATGGTCACGATAGGCCAATGTGTGCCTTGGATCTTGTATAAAGAGCAGAGTTGTGAGCCTACCTCAGGGTTAGTGCGTGACTGATCAGCAGCCTAACCTTGGTTTTAAAGATAATAGTGAATATCCAATTCTAATCACTGTTTATCGAGAAACTTGATTTCTTATATCATTTTAATTGATCATTGTTTAATCTCAGTGTTGTTATTGTGACTTGCTAAGCTAGTCAGCTGACTTTTGCAAATCTGTTTATGTTCTTTTCCAGTTAAAAAGGAAACTGTTTGTAGCGAGGATCCCAGACAAGTGTGCGAGCTAGGTTTCCAGGTTTAAATGGAATAAGCTAGCAAAGGATGTTTGCCTTAGTTTGAGTTAAAAGTTTGTAAGACTGTTTTATTTTTAGTTATAACATAAATAAATTGGGATTTGGTACGTTTCTAATATATATAAAGTTGTGGCTTGTGGGCATACTTTAATCTGTTTTGATCTGTGGATTATGGTAAGTAGGGTCACTGCATATATTATTTTCATAAACAGGTTTATATATAATGTGTGTGTGTGTTGTGTACCCCAAACTTCTAACCCAGGTTTGAAGGGAGCCACAGGTTTGGTATCAGAGCTACAGGTTAAAAGTCACTGCCACAAGCCTAGATTGTCGGGAATGGGTAGAGGGTTAAGATTAGGGTTAAGAAATAGAAAAATAGGATATTGATAGGATGAATGTGACTATATGGTAGGTTTAGGTATGACTCATGTTGAGATTCGAGATTCTTATCTAGCAACGTGATTTTCAGATAGCAGCGATGGCATATTCCTTTATCCCGATATCATCTGATAATTTAGAGCCTTCTGTTCGAGGACCGTCATCTGATCCATGCCCTCCTCTTTCACTAGTGTTATCCATATTACCTGTTGTGAAGGTTGCACCACTGCGAGCTATTCCAACTCCTGGTGTCAGACCACCTATTCGAGGACTCCCACCTGTTGATTCTAACTCTACCGGACATTCGGTTGCGGGTGTATCTTTTCAGTTTACTCCAAACCCTATCCTGTACCATAAGTATGAAGCTCTTCTTTTAGAGCGAGAGGCCTTGTTTGCTCAGATTCAGGAGCTACAACATATTATAAGGACTATAGATGTTGACAGGAGTACAAGAGAGCTTTGGGATGAGATTCATGTGACCCGGAGAATACTTGAGGCTAGACTTCATGGAGCTACTTGTGAGTATGCGGCCCCAAATGCTCTTATAGGATGGGCCAGAGAGGTGTTATAGGACCTTGTGAGACTTGGTGGACCAGAGTTTCCCTGAAGCTAAATGATAGAGATGATGAGACAGTGGTTATATGTATAATAATGTGTAATGTGTATCATCAGACTTTTGGTGGGTATATAAATAAACTAGACTTACTGACTAGTGTATAGGCCTGTTGTACCTTTTGATGAAACGTTTTCACACTTGTACTCCCAAACTTTGATAAATATAGATCAGTACGTTTCCTTTTCCAGCATTGTTATTTACATTACTATGCCTATTTTATCTTACTTGTCGAATCAATTATAAACTCTTGTGATAACACGCACCTTATCCCCTAATTATTTACATTCTGTAAAGAATAATGCAATTTACTTAGTTCAACTATTGAAAATGTTTTCAAAAAGAGGTATTCCTATTTTATAAAAACTTTTCATTAAATGGGATTTGATTTAAAGGCTAAATAAGTTGTTTGACTCTTTACAGAAAATGCCTCCCAGAAGAAATACCTGTTCTACCAACCCGAATGAAGAAACCAACAACAACAACCAATACAACAATAACCAGAATGCAAATCCAGGTCCCATAGACCCAACTGTAGCCCAAATTCTTCATATCTTGGCCCAACAAACAGTCCACCTAACTCAACAACAATAGAGACATACCAATCCTCAGGTAACCTTTAAGACTTTTCATGCGGTAAATCCACCCGAATTTAAAGTTTATGTAGATCCTATTAAGGCCAGAGTTTGGTTGAAGGAAATTAAGAAGGAATTGGTATTGATGTTTGGGTATTTATATATGATAAAATTTAAGTATTTTAATTTTAATATGTCCAGAATAAAGTATATATAATTGTGGTATTTTTCAGGTAATTTTTAGGTTGTTATATGATTTTGTAAATGATTTATAGATTTAATAATTATTTTTCTGAATAATTATAAATTATTTTATACAACCGGGAATCGTCTAACTTCAATTATTTTTGCGTTTTTATAACCCGAAACTCTTCGGAAAACTCCTTCATAACCTAACCTGATTATTCTGAAAATTTACTTGTTTTGACTTTTCCGATCTGGAGTACTGTTTGACCCGTACGAGTCCCAGCGTAAAATTTTCGATATGATAGTCATTTCGATAGATCAATTACACCCATATTTTCTAGAGACGTGATATTTTTACATTATTTTCTCGTAAGGTGTTTTATAAGAAGCCCGATATTGATAATTATCCAAAACTGGTATCAAATTGGATCATTTTTATAGTTACTTAGCGGCTAAGTAATCTATTTTTTGGATCCGATATGATCCAATGAGATACTAATATTTTGTAACTATAAATGGCCTTTTTCTTATTTTATTTTATTCGGATAATCATAAACAAACAGTAAAACATCTACTTTACAGAAAAAGACTCGAATATTCGTCGCGTTCTTGAGAATCGAACCTAAAAATGAAGGCCTTATTGAAATTGAAATCAAGCGTGTGAATAACCGAATCGCAGCTCTTGAAAAGTTCTTTCAGAATCCACCATCAATTTCAGTGCAGAAGTCAAGGGTATTTTCCTATTTAATTATTTTAATTCGAATTAATTTATGATTATTATATGAAATTTTGATTTTGATGTTGTTTGTACGATTTGATGATTGTATCTTGTAGAAAATTTTATCCTGGTCATTTTGGTATATTATATGTTGAATTTGGAGTTCAATAACATGTATAAAAGTGAGTTTAATTCTCGAATTTATGAAATTAGGTTTTTAGAACTTTTGATTCAATAAATCTCGATATAATTGAGTTATATCAGTCGATAGATCGTATCAAAATAAAGTGATTCATGTATTTATTTGCTACGTTGGATTCCTGGAACGCGTTGCCGGAAAAGCTCGAAATCTGGCCGGCTTTAATGGCGGTTTCGCTGGAGACAACGAACTACGGTTCGTTCGTGTTTGTGGTTGAGCCGTCTGTATTTCTGGTTAGGAGGTGAATCAATTGAAGCCAATAAACTGATCAAACCATCCTGATTTGTTGATAACAGAGTCTCGCCATAAAATTTTCCGACCACTGATTACTGTAAAATTCCGGTCGGGTACCGCTGTTCTTCCCGACCCGTTTCCTTTGATTATCTGACCCGTTTTTGACCCATTCAATTCCTAATTCAGTTTTATAAAACTGTTTCTGAGATTTTTATTTAAAAATAATTCAAAAATTCATTTTAACTTCAAAACTCAATCTAAAAATTATTTTATTTCGAAAATAAATCTAAATTATTAAATTAATTAGCTTTATTTGATAATTAAATATTTAATTAGTCAATTAATTTAAATATTAATTGATTAATTGATTCAATTAGTTATTAAATAATTTTAATTAATTATTTTTTTTGATTTAAAAATTCTGAAAAAAGTTTCGAGCTTTAAACTATTATTTTAAATTATTATCAAAACTCGATAATTATTATTAAATGATTTTAAATTCAGATTCGGGTGTTCAATCCTTATTACTTAATTATAAAATAATTCGTTGACCCATTTTATTTCTGAAAAATGTTCAAAAATTCACATTAAATACTTGGAAAATCATTTTAACCCCGAATCTTATTGATCAAATATCTTGTGTGCTATGTGCTACATGTTATCATATTGATGTATAATATGCCTGTATGTACATTGTTTGATGGTTTTTATCATAACTTTCAAGCCGTAAGTCGGATTTGGGTGAAACGAAGGGTGGATAGAAGCTTATAATGAATAGAATGAGATGAGAATAAGTATTAATAAATACTTGTAATGTCTAACAGAGGAATCGAGACATAGAATGGGGAAGCAAGTGGTCAGTGAGTGCGAATCAATAAGGCAAGTATTTCCGTTCATTCTTGTTATACTGCAGTTATTTCTTGAACTATCTTGATATGTATTGAGATAGTTCTATTTTATATAGCAAGTACTTTGAAGTACTTAACCCTAAAACCTAATTCTTGTTATTGATCTTTGAGCCGTAAGCCTTATTTCTTGTAAATCATTGATTTTTGAATTCCCAGATACTAACCACACATATACGATACTACTCCACAAATACATATATACCATATATAGATTACTGAAATGGAAATTTCTTTACATACAGACCTTCATACTTTTCACATCAGAAGAGTAATCCTTGAATCCTTAAACCTTTGTTCTTCTGTTATCTGATTCTTTCCCAGGCTTGAAGCCAATCCTTATACACAACTGGTTAAACTTTCATGGTATTAAGAATCACCCTATGCTTCGAGATAAATGTTGTTTATGATTCGGCTTATTGATTTACATTGTGTATCATTTTGTTATTATAGAATTGGATTTTTTTTAAATATGACCCAGATTCATGGTCATGATAGGCCAATGTGTGCCTTGGATCCAGTATAAAGAACAGAGTTGTGAGCCTTACTCGGGGTTAGTACGTGACTGATCAGCAGCCTAACCTTGGCTTTTAAGGTAAAAGTGAATATCCAATTCTAATCACTGCTTATCGAGAAACTTGATTATATATATCGTTTTAATTGATCAATTGTTAATCTTAGTGTTGTCATTATGACTTGCTGAGCTAGTTAGCTCACTCTTGCAAATCAGTTTATCTTCTTTTCCAGTTAAAAAGGAAACTATTGGTAGCGAGGATCCCCAGACAAGTGTGCGAGCTAGGTTTCCAAGTTGAAATGGAATAAGCTAGCAAATGATGTTTGTCTTAGTTTTAGTTGAAAGTTTGTAAGACTATTTTATTTTCAGTTGTAAGATAAATAAAATAGGATTTGGTACATTTGTATTACAAATAAGGTTGTGGCTTATGGGCATATTTTAACCTGTTGCGATCCATGGATTATGGTAAGTAGGGTCATTACATATATTATTTTCATAAACAGGTTTATATATGGTGTGTGTGTTGTGGATCCCAAACTTCTAACCCGGTTTTGGAGGGCGCCACAATATCTATTGAAGAACCAGTATTTAAATTTAACTTGGTTGCAGTGGCCACATGATTTGATGCAGTTGAGCAATCTTGCATTCCAAATCTTTTTAGTAAATTCCTGGTGTATTTGGATTGATTTATGAAGATCCTTTTGTAATAACCGGAAAATTTCTGTGCATATTTTATGATATATATGATCAATATTCTCTGTTTAATTTAATTTAAAATGTTTTTCCATGAATTGTTGTGTAATAGGTATTAATTTAGTCCTACATGGACCAGGGTATTTTTCTAATAATTAATATGTGTTTTAAATACAATTATATGAATCGATCCACAATCTGGACGCGTGTCAAATTACGTTTCTTCCGTGTTAAAACTTGTTTTATGATTGTCCGCGCTTATTATCTGTGTTTTCGGGATTTGTATTAAATTTAGAAATTATTTTGGTTTCCCAAATGTTATCGGACCGGGACCCGACCGGGACGTAAAACCCCACAAAATCCGTACATCTATTTTTATAAAATCAAGGACTCTTCGAATAGTCCATGTTTTCGTATTTTTAAAATGTACATAATTTTCGGGGAATTTTTACATAAATATTGCATTTATCTATAAAGTATTTTTTCCAGCTTTTCCCCGTAAATTATTGTTTTTGGGCTTGTAATTTAGAATATACGAGAAAAAGGTACCTCTTTATGTTTTATCGAAACCGTTCGTGTAAATATAAATAAGCCTCGTAATTATTTTTGAGCAAGATTGAAGTTGTACGTATATCTCAATAATACTGGTTTGGATAACTCAATATAGGACAAGGACTATGAAATAATCTATGTTCCACTGGGATCAGTACAGATTGTTTTATTGGGTATATGCACAAAAGGTTTTGTTAGCTGCAGTGAAGAAGATGTCAACAACGATCCGTCTGAAGTTCATTAATATGTAATGACATCGGAGGAATAAAGTTGGAGTCATTCGAAGCAGTTATCAAAATCAGTGTAAAGACCTCAAGGGTTCCTAGTGTAGTTGGTTATATTTGGTAGAAGACTTAACAGTGGTTTGTATGGGTATAATACGAAGGCTTGAGAAATGAACTAGTCGTCTGTGAGCCAGACCCGTGCACGAGACGTCAGTAATCCATGAAAGGAAACAAAGTATTATTTTTAGGAACACTGTTAAGTGGTTTTTGTATTCGAGGAGTCTGAAATATTTTGAGGTACAAAAATCCGGAGATTAGAAGGTCTGCAGATACAGAGGAGTACAGCCCGAGGATTTACATGATTGATTTTTAATCAATGACTGATTTTCTATTAAATGAATAAATGGAAATAAATTCATTTATTTATTTAATTTTATATCAAAATTGATTTTAAATAAATAAATTAAAAAATGATTTTTATTAAATGAATAAATGAAACTCAAAACATTTATTTATTTAATCTAATATCAATATTTAATTTTGGAAAAAGAAATTGAGGTTTGATTTTTAATTAAACAAATAAATGAAATCTAAATTCATTTATTTATTTAGTTAAATTAAAAATCAAATATTTACAGAAGAAAACAAAAGAAAAATGTTAGGACTCTATTTTTCCGTGCGGCAAAACTCACTCGTGCGTAGGAGCATGCAACCTCTCCTTCTTTCTATTTCTTCTAGCGCGTGGACTGAACAGCCCTCCGGGCGCGTTTCTTTCTCTTTCGTGTGAACCCAGGGGAGGAACTAGGGGGACCGAAGGGAGCCCCGGTCCCCGCCAACTGCGGAATAACCCCAAAATTTTAATATAAAATTTTAAATTTACTATCAAAAATTTTTTTGGTCCCCCTAGATTTAAAAAAAAATTTGAAATTGAGAATTGATAATACAAAATTTTATTGATTTTTTAATTATTTCATTCAAAATAATATTGATTAGATGGAAATAATGGAATTTGTTCATTAATCTTAATAATTAATAAATAAACATATAAGATAAAGATAGTACAATTTTCAGTGCATCACTAAATGACGGAGCTTCTCATTTTAAGTGCATCACTAAATCCTAGGGATGGTTACAGGTCTTTCAACATAGAGAACATTTGCAAGTTAGCTGAAAAGTTTTATCCAGAAGATTTTTTGGGAGATGAAAAAATCCATCTACAGTGTGAACTACAACATTATGGGTTAGATGTTCCGGTTCATCCAGATTTGAAGAATCTATCTACTCTTGGTGATTTATGTCATGGATTGGTAACCACAGGGAAAGCTGAGATGTATCCATTAGTGGATAGACTATTAAGGCTTGTCTTGACTCTTCCAGCATCTACTGCAACATCTGAACGAGCTTTTTCTGCTATAAAAATTGTGAAAACAAGTCTTCGCAATCGAATGGAAGATGAATTTCTTAGGGATTATTTGATAGTGTATATTGAAAAGGATATTGCGGAGACCATTTCTGCCGAGGAGATCATTGATTCTTTTTATTTGATCAAAAAAAGGCATGCACATCTCAAATAAATCGGTATGTTTTCTACTTTTATTTATTTTGGTCCCCCCATGTTAGATTCCTGGTTCCGCCCCTGTGTGAACCAGGCATTTTCTGTGCATGCATGACAGTACGGTTCAAAGGCAAAGAAGTCATGTGTTGTTTGTTTTCGAATAAACAAAAGGAAGTACATCTCCTTCGTTTCTCCTGCTCAACACTTGTTGCAGGTTGTACATAAACTAAAAGAAAAAGAAATATGCAGCCTCTCTCTTTTATACGTCGCAGGATAATTCATAAAAGTAAAAGGCGCAGGTTATTTCTTTGAAAATAGGAGGAGAAAATAAAAGCATGCATGTGTCGCAGGTTGAGTAAAGGATCTGTCAGTCGCAGGTTGTTGATCTAAAAAAACACAGCGCGGGTTAAATAAATATACAGCGCAGGTTGAAAAATTCTAGTCTCCTATTGCACCAAAATTTCAGGTCGCAAGTTAATTTATGCAAGCTGTAAATTCAAATTATATGGACTCAAATCAACCACATGTCCCTCTTCTCTCTCCACCCTACCAATCTATATAATCAATCAGCAGCAAATTGGATCTACCTCTCCTCCATTTTCACAAATTGCGAAGCTCTTGAGGTTTTATCTCAGCACTCTTTAAAAGCTTCATTTTGCAAGGAGAGGTCATGTCCAATTTGTTCCACACCATTTAAAACCTTACAAACTTGTAATAGTTATTATTTAAAGCTCTCTTGATTGTATTTAATACCTTTTGATGGGAGCTTTTAATTTTTAGAGTGATAAGAAGAACCCTAGATTTATAGCTTATTACTTTGGTTCTTTTTATATTTGTTGCTTCAGATCTTTGTATTTGGGGGTGTAAGCAAACCTCCTGGTATTTATACTTTTGAATAAAAAGAATATTTACCCAGAACCTCATTGTGTGTTTGATTCATTTTAATTTTGATATTCCGCTGCAATTAATTTTAGAAAATGAAGAACATACATTCACCCCCCATGTATGTACCTTTTGGACCAAACAATTGGTATCAGAGCTTGTTAATCGATATACAGATTTGATCCATTATATTAGCAAGTTTTGTTGTTAATTTTGGTTGTACGGAGTCTGAGAGTGCTTTCAGTGTGTAGATCTGATTTGGATTTGTTGGTTTTGACTTGACCGATTTGGTACTGTTGACTGTCTGGGTTATCATATTTTGAGACGAGTTATTGCAAATTTTTCTCAGATCTGAAAAGATGAGTTCTCAGAATGTTGGTAGTATCAAGGTTCCTCAGTTTGATAAACCGAGATACAATCTATGGAAAAAGAAAATGCTATTGTATATTCGGGCGTCGAATCCAGAGTATATGAGAGTTTTAAGAGAAGGACGACATGTACCGATAAAGGATCATCCGGAGTTGCCTAATATGAGAATGTCATGTCTTGAAGCTGAATGAAGTGCACATGACAAAGAACTGATAGCTCTGGATGAAGGCCTACAACTTATTTTGGTAGATTCGATGGATGATGACATGAGTCATCAAATTATGGTCTTTGAGAGTGCAAGGCACATGTGGGAAATCGTAGAACTGCTTATGGAAGGAACTGAAGATGTCAGGCAAAATCGATTGGATATCTTGACGTCACAATATGATGCCTTTAAGTCCTTGCATGGAGAAAGTATCACTCAAGTCTTTGAAAGACTGAACAAGTTGTTAAATAAATTAAGTATTCATGGCAAGACTTATCCTCAAAGAGAAGTCAACAGGAAGTTTATGCTAGTCATACCTTACCACTTAGAGAATAAGGCTTCATCTATTCATGAGCATGTTGACTTTGATACCATGACACTTGAGAAGTTGTATGGTAAGATGAAGACTCATGAAATGGAGTAGGAACAAAGAAAGATCATCTATGGTGGTGGCACAGTTGATAACAAGAATGATGAACTACTCAAGACAACTGGTCTTGTAGCCAGGGGAATCAAAGAGCTTGACATTACTGCTGAAAAGCCTAAGTCTAAAGATAAAACGCTCTTTGAGTCTAAGATGGATGATAGAAACCCCTAAAGTGACTACTACACCACTAAAGAGCTGCAAAGTATGGAAGATCCTATTATGGCCAACTTAGCTGGGATGTTCAGTAACATCAGGTTTAGAAGGAAGCAAGGCTTTAGGGGTTCTAGAAGCAACAACCATGGTCAGAGGTCAAGTTCATCTTCTGGATCAGGTTACAAGACATGGATGATAGACAAAAGCAAGTTTAGGTGCTACAATTGTGACGAGGTTGGGCACTTTACCACTGAATGTAGGAAGTCCCAGCAAGGAAAGGATAAAGGTAAAGCTTATCAGAAGGACTCAGGTAGCTCAAGGAAATATCCAGTGAAATCTTACATAGCTGAAGGGAAGAGCTGGGATGACACTGATGATGAAGAAGAGTAATATGTAAATCTAGCATTGATTGCAGAATCTTCTTCTCATTTCCAACTATTCATGCTTTACCTCTAGATAACTTGTGTAAGAATGAACACTGTGTTGCCTTCAAGCAGACTATCCTAGTATATGGAAATGTTGTTTCTCATCACTATCTTAAGGCACGATACAATACTAATGAATGCATTGTACAACATGATGCCGTAAAAGAAGTGTATAGAAATGTTAGTAATAGACTAAGATGTACTCTGCTTGATGTCGAAGACCTTAAAGTAGAACTAAAGAAAGTTAAAGATGAAAATGATAAGTTAGTTCTAGATAGGGCCAGTGTTGAGAATCTTAAGCAAACCAGTAGATATTTAGAGCTTAAGATTACCAAGCACCTTGAGACAGAGGAAGAGCTTAAGAACAAGAATGCAAAATTAGAAACTAAATTGCATGCTTTTACTGATTCTACAAATCTTGCTAAGAAGCTCATAGCTGATCAAGTAGTGGATGGAAAAGTTGGGATAGGCTTAGACTACGACAAACTTATAAAAGCTTCTAAGAAACGAGTAGTTAGAAAATAAGCCTGTTGAGAAATTTGTTAATCCCCCTAGTACACCTCATGTTTTTAAGGAAGCTAAGAAGCCTCTTTGAAGAAAGCTACTGTTGAGCCCTTTGATGAAGATAATCTTTATATTCATCATGAGATGCTTGTTGAGGATCTCGAGCTCTTAAGGAGACAAAAGGAAAAGAAACCTATGTATGTTGCTAGTGATTTTAACTTATCTTTTTCCGGACTAGGTTTTACTTCCAAGAATAAGAAGAATGGAAGTACAAATGGTAGGATATGAACTAATGGCCCTAGGAAGTTATGAAATAACTGTGGTTCTGCTAGTCACCTTACTCATGCTTGTAGAAAGGTTAAAGTAGACAATGTTAAGAATGTTTATGTGCATAACATGCCTAACATGCCTAAAGTTCTAAGTGTGATAAATCTGTTTGCATGCCATGTGTAGTATCTTTCATGAACACTTATCTTGAGTTCACACACTCACATAATACATCTCATGATCATGATAAGCATGTTAGTAAGAACACTGGTAGATCAAAGACTGTAAGTTCTCCTAAAGCTAGGAAAGTGGCACCTGTCACTAAGCCCAAGAGCAAGTCTGTTGGTGCATCTGAAAGTGACAAGGAAACAGTCAATGATAAAGCAAAAACTGTTAAGCCTGTCAATTCTATTAAGAGAAATATTATATATTCAAATGCTTTTAAGTCTTCTGTACCCAACTTAGTTTGGGTACTAAAGAAAACTTACTCATCTATGTAGGAGATAGAGCTACTGGGTTGACTACAGAACCTTCCTTATGTGGTGCACTAAGGCACTATCTCCCTCACGCTCATTCATACTACATTTAGTGGTCAGAGAGTATTGGTTGGTTCTGTTTCCGTGTTTGTCTTTACAATATGGGATAGACGTTGTAGGTTTTCAACCTCATGACTATCAATAAAAGAAAGTCATTGGAGACTGAACCTGTATCACAGAACATATGGCAATAGAGAGATAAAATGTACTAAAGATATATAATGAATGAAAATTATACATTTAATCGTTTGAGATAAATGATGTACAATAGTGATTTCAAAGGATTTTACATGAAATAAGAAATCACTAATGTAGAAAGAAGTTTGATTTCAATGATAACATTACCAGCTTACAAGCAGCCATATCCCTCGGATAAACCTTTGCTGTTATCTCCAAAGGTAACCAGTGGGCCAGCTTTCTCAACCACATTTGATAGCAGGGCTCTATCTCCGGTCATACGTCTTGATGATCCACTGTCAAGAATCCACACTACCGGTTCCACCTGTTTACTGCCCTGTACTTCAAATGAATTAGACCTTCTTCGAAACCCAAACTTGGTTGGGCCCAGCATACTTGTAGAATTGTCCTTTGTCAGGCAAAACAACATTTTTAATTTTAATGGTCTCAACTTTCTCAATGACTGAACATTTGACCTTATAAACAGCCTTAACAAATTTCTGTTTAGGCTTTGGCACAAATGTCTCCTTTTTAGCCTTAGAAGGACTAGCAGTCTTAGACCTATCTTGCTTCTTATTATTCACATGCTGACGAGGAGTAGTCTTATCACTAGAAACATGCTTACCATTAAAATAAGCATACATCAAATTAAAAGCACAAGACATACAATTAGCAATACCACATGCTTTATGAGAGTGATTAACAGCAGGAAATTTATGCATGGTAGACATGGCATTTTTGTTATCCAACTCATGTGTGTCTGAGTTAGTCTCAGTTGCTTTCACAACTTTGACTGGAAATTTCAACACATTTGACTCGGAAACAACCTTCTCATTAGCATGATCTTCAGCACGTATTTCTTCTTGAATAACAGAAGAGGTCGCATCAAATGGTTCAGCAATTGATGCTTTATAGCGGGGTTCATCAACACCCTTAAGCACATGTGGTACTTCCCTGCCTTTAGCACAGACATGAGGATGGGAGTTTATGCCTAATTCTCCAATAGCAGCATTGTAATCATAACCTATTCCAGATGTTTGATTAAAAACTTGCTAACTGTAGAACTCTTTAGCCTTCGAACAAGAATTGAAGTAGGCTCTAACCTTAGTTTCAAGACCGGTGATCTTGTCTTTGAGAATAGTTTTGAGTTGTCTATAACAGTTAACTTTTTCTCTAGAAAAGATACTTGTTCTTTTAATTTGTCTTGATTAATGTGCACAAGTCTTAATTCATTGACCTCTTTCTCAATGTCTTTGATCTGTTGACTTAACAGTTCATTATCACGACGAGCACAATCTAAGTTACCTCCTAGATGATAAACTAATTCAGCATCAGTATATTTTACCTCTTTTCTTGACGATGAAGCTTTTCCATCAATAGCCATAAGAGCAAAATTCCCTTCTTCTTCATCTTCACTATCAGTATCATCCCAGCTTCTTCCCTTTGCCAGATAAGCCCTTTCAGAGTTACTCTTCTGATTTGAATCATAAGAGTTTTTCCTTACTTGCTTTGGCTTCCTACATTCTGTGGCAAAGTGTCCCAACTCATTGCAGTTATAGCATCTAATGGTGCTCCGATCAACCATCCATGTTTTGTATCCACCACTGCTGGTGTTAGAGGATGAAGATCCACCTTTCTGGAATTTGTTGTAGTTGGACTTGTACTTGAACTTGGGATTTCTCTTGAATCTGACATGGGAGAATCTCTTGACAATTTGGGCCATTGACTCATCTTCCAATTGCTCCAGCTCTTCCAAGGAATAAAAATCATCACTGGATTGATTTGTAGTAGGAGGATCATATTCTGCTACTAACACATTTTCCTCAGCCTTGGAAAACTGTACCATTCTCTCTAACTGTTGAGATTGTTGTTGTTGTTGACCTTCAGCTACAAGAGCAGTAGATGTGCTAACCTTTCTATCTTTCCCGTAGACTTCCTTTTGCTGAATCTGCTCCAACTCGTAGGTTTTTAACACACCATAGAGTCTATCCAAGGAAATCTCACTCAGATCTCTAGCTTCTCTAATGGCAGTGATTCTATGTTCAAGATGAGTTGGCAGTGTTAAAAGGAACTTTTTATTGACCTCCCTGATTGAATAATATTTTCCATTTATGTTCAGGTTGTTGATCAACGCATTGTACCTCTCAAACACTTCAATAATTCCTTCTCCTGGATTTGATTTAAAATGTTCATACTCAGAGGTTAGGATCTCCAACTTGTTCTCCCTAACTTCCTCTGTGTCTTCATTGATCACCTCAATAGTTTCCCACATGTGTTTGGAATTTTTACAGTTCATCACATGTCTGTTCGTCAAGGGATCAAGGGAATCAACTAATATTAATTGAAGGCTGGCATCCAAGGAGGCTTCTTCTTTTTCAGCAGGAGAAAAATCCTCAGGCTCTTTTGGATAGGTTCTAGCTTTGGTAATCACAACATCATCTACTATCACCTCTAGTTCAATAACCATTGGAGTTGTTGGACCCTTCTTTAACAAGTTCAGATATTTGGGATTTGCAACTTGTAAAAACAAGAGCATCTTCTTCTTCCACATGATATAATTTTCTTTATCAAATAGTGGAATTTTAAAGGTTCCAACTTTTTGTGAAGTCATTATGAATTTTTGAATAAATAAAAATTCAAGTAGTTGAAAAATCACAAAAGTCTAGGATCTTGATTTGTTCGTTAATCAGAAGGCTCTGATACCAATTGTTAGGTCCCAATGTGTTTGTAGAAGGGGGTTGAATAGAAACAGTACCGAATAATCGAATTAAATGCGGAATAAAAATGTGAAACAAAATTCAAGTTAAATAAGAATATTATTAAACTTGAAAGGTGTTACAACAACTGTATCGATTACAAGGAATTAATCTAAAATTAATTATCACAAATCTAGAATAAATTCGACATGAACTTTTTCTATTTTTGCAATAAAAAGATTCAAATCCTAAACGCAATTTGAGATTAAGTTCTAGGGATTTTGATCCGCTAGGTAGTTACACAAGAACAAGATAAAGATTTCTAGTGGTTTGGATTTAACTTTACAAACTAGAAATTATGATCTTGAAATATGTAGATGAAAAGATGATATATTGGTCGGCTGCTTTTTCTTTTTATTCTTGAGTTGTTTTTTGGATAGATGATTGACTTCTGTTACTTTTGTTGTTTAAGTAATAAAACAACCACCTGATTTGTTGGCAAGACAATCCTTTTAGCTCAGCAAGACAATCGTTTTGAACTAGCAAGACAATCCCAACAGCTAGCAAGACTTTCGGTATGACAATCAAATGAACTAGCAAGACTATCATAATGAACTAGCAAGACAATCCTCCTCCCAGTGTAACTTTCGGTGAGACTATTAAAAATGGCTTGGAAAGACTTTCGGTATGACAATCCAATTGTCATACCAGTTCAAATATTTGTCTTGCTGATTTAATTTTGAATATTAATTCAAAATCATTTCTGAAAAATGCATAATATTAATTCAGAATTAATTAACCAATTAATTCAATTAATCAATAAATTAATCTTTGCAGATATAATTTATTTTCTTAATTAAATTATATGACTTAATTAATTAATAGAGAATTAATATTAATCTTGAGCAGCAACCATTCTTCTACAAATCTTCTGAAAATCACTGAAAATTATGAATCAATTCCACCACTTCAATGTTGACACTCGATGTACTGTCTGGTTCATGAGTGACTAACTTCCGTGACGTTTCTTCATGTCTTGACTTTGATAATTGATTCTCTTCAGATTAAATCCTTGTAATTCTTTGATACCCTGACGAGATCTCTGTCACTTGATTAAATCCACAACCTTGATTTATATCACTGAGGCTTGATCAATTTCTTGAACTTTTTCCAGTGAATTAATTCCTCAAGTCTGTAGATGAACCTTGTTTCTGAATCCTTTGACAGATATTACTTTGCGAGATCTCTTTGACGGTAGATCCACTATTTACTTATTACATTCTTATTTGAGTTGAGTTAAATCCTCGAGTATACAAATAGGCTATGACATATGCCTTACAATCTCCCCCTATTTGTTTGTTAGACAATAACACACAAATACCTAGAGAATAACTCAACTAACAAATGAGAAAAAGATATAAACAGAAATACAAAGTAAATAGCAGAAAAGTTCTGGATAACATTTAACCTCAAAACAGAACCCTGATCAACAAGATGCACGAGAAGACCCCTTACGAGTTAATGGCCAACAAGAAACCATCAGTGAAATACTTTCACGGGTTTGGAAGAAAGTGCTTTGTGCTTAAAGACGATGAGCATCTTGGAAAGTTTGATGCTAAAGCTGAAGAACGTATCTTTCTGGGCTATTCTCTAGAGTCAAAGGCTTACAGGGTGAATGTGATTAGTGATCAAAAGGTTGTGGAAAGCCTTAATGTAACATTAAATGATGCCAAGCTCTCAAGTATTCAGAAGGAAGATGATAGTGATAATCTTGATGTTGAAAATCTTTCTGATGGAGAAGATGAACCTGATGTTGTTTCGGACAACAATGAAAATAGAAATGATCCTAATGATCATAATTTTTTATGCAGATTCTGAAGGTAATGGTCATGAGACAAGTCACACTATCTCAGGGACTAGTCCTCAAGCTTCAGATTCTGGAGATCAAGTTGGCAACAACTCAGGGGGAGCAGAACTAGAAGAAGAATGAGGATCCGGTAGTCAGACATAAAACAATTATGTAAATGCTGAGTCATCACGGGATAGTCTACCAAGACATAGAGTATGGAGTAAAGACCGCCCTCAGAAGTTGATACATAGTAATTTTGACAGTGAAGTTAAGACTAGAAGAGCTACAACAAATGAATGTTTATATTCTGGGTTTCTATCTCAAATGGAGCCAAAGAAAGTAGATGAAGCTCTTGGGGATCCTGATTGGGTGATTGTTATGCAAGAGGAACTCAATCAGTTTGAAAGAAGAAAGTGTGGAAGCTTGTACCCAGACCTAAAGACAATTTAGTGATTGGCACAAAATGGGTTTTCAGAAACAAGCTTGATGACGATGGACTTTTAACAAGGAACAAGGCGAGAGTGGTCGCTAAGGGATATTCTCAAGAAGATGGGATTGATAACGATAAAACCTTTGCACTAGTTGCTAGACTTGAAGCCATCATGATGCTTTTAGCATTTGCAGCACATTCAAACTTGAAAGTACATCATATGGATGTGAAAAGTGCTTTCCTAAATGGTGAGCTTGAAAAAGAGGTCTATGTGGAGCAACCCCTAGTTTTATAGATCCCGAGTTTGAAGATTTTGTCTATTTTCTTGTTAGGAATATGTTGTGAACTTCATGACAAATTAAACAAAACACCTTAGTAGATTTAACTTATTAATATTTGTAGCACTCGATGGATGTTCAATTATAGTCCTGATGGATGATTTAATATAGTCCTGGCGGATGACAAATTGACATCCACCGGGTGAGTAGCTATGTAACAAATAAGTATTGTAGCATATTTCTGTAAACAACTTTGTTTAGATTCTGTAGAAGTATATGAGTCATTTTGACTACTAGTGGATATGAAGAATAGGTTGATTAATTGTAAATATGAGATATCTTGTAATTCTGTATAAGTGAAATGGAGTCAAGTGAAAAATAGCTACCCGACGGATGATCAACAAAGCTACCTGACGGATGATCAACAAAGCTACCCGACAGATGATAAACATGTACCCGACGGATGATCAAATTAAAATATCTGTTGACAGTGACAACACAGTCACATGTGTCGAGTGTTTGCAAAAGGAATGTGGCAGCCTATTAAGCAGGGATTTGAGAACAATGAAGCATTACCATTTCCATGCAATTGTGAAGATATTCAAAGATGTTGGAATAGAGTAGTGAAGTAGCATCAAGTTAGACTATATATGTTTTATTTTATTATCTTTTCTTATTGTATTGTAAACTTGGTGATATATAAACCAAGTGTAGCTAGTAGAACATTCAACTAAGCAAACACATTTAAAAGAGAGATAGAAAAAGTTGTACTTTTCAAGAATTTCTCTGTAGTTTGTTTGTTCTACTTGTAAGCAGCTGTGAGCTATTCAAGCTTCACAGGGTTCTTATTCGATATATATATATATATATATATATATATATATATATCTGGTGGATACTTTCAAATCCACCAGAAAGTTTTAAAAGCTTGTGTTTTTTATTACTTTGTGTTTAAATTTATATAACTCTTTCATTCTGCACTCTACAAATCAAACACTTATATATTTATCGAGTTAGGACTGTTTTTAAAATTTTGAAAAAGTAGCCGGAATTACATTCAACCCCCCTTCTGTAATTCTTGTTGTATTGTTAGGGAATAACATTTCTCTTCAAAGCTCTTTATGGTCTAAAGCAGCGCCAAGAACATGGTATGACTCTCTTTCAGAATTTCTACTTGAAAATGGTTTCACTAGAGGTGTCATAGATAAGACTCTATTTCATAAGAATCATAAAGATGATACCATATTTGTGCAAGACTATGTTGACGACATTATATTTGGGTCTACGAATGATGCACTTTGTGCAAGGTTTGTTAAGTTTATGCAGAGTAGGTATGGGATGATTATTGTAATAACCCCAAATTTGGGGTCAGGATTGGGTGTCACTAAACAACTTTAAATAACATAAACTTGTATATTAAAACAAATATACAGATAACCCCTCATTATTCCGGATCACTTACAGGTTATGGTATGAAACAAGAATCTAACCTTCTAAAATTACAATAATTAATACAATTTTATTACCTCTTTACTAACTTCCTTGTACTATTCACTCTAACACCTCCAAATCCTCTTCAACTGGAATCTCTTCACTTTTGCTATGTATTGAACGCTATTCACTTTTGCCCTCATTTGATATTGAAAGAAATAAGAGTTCACAAAGCAGGAGTGAGCCAAAAATGCCCAGCAAGTATCATAAATAGTTTCCAGGTATCAGATCAAAGAAACTTCTGGAAACGTTTGTTAAATGATTTCAAAACATCTTTATTTATTTAAAACAGTTGAGCGAACAAATTATCGGCCCTCATAAATCATATTTTTCTGTAAAAGAACATTGAATGTTTCAATGCTTCACCCCTTTGAATCAAATCTTTGTTTGATTTTGTAATTATAAACTATTCAAGAAGGAATGCCGTTAATGGCAATCAACAATAAATTAGACAGGACACTAGAAACCAACATATGCACTATAACCTGCTGATCAGTCAGGATATAGTACGGATCTATACCCAACTGCATAGACCCACCAACATATGGGGTACCCAGGCAACTATAGCCTAATAATTAAGGGACCAGCCATCTCTGGCCCTTAGGGTCCACCTCATTCCTGGCCCTTATCGTAACCATCCAGTCCGTGGAGTATTTTGATGTCAAGTCACTTTAATTTCAAAACATCCTGATTCCGGGTTCGCAAATAATCCGAAATAATTTGTATTTGCTCAAGAGATCAATCGATAATCAAGGAACAAGATCAAAGAGGTACTTGCATAAATAAGAGTAATTGTAGCGAAATATAAAAATATTTAACTATTCTGAACTTAGAATAAGAATGGAAAAATATTTGCAGTATTTTAGAAGAAAGTTTAGGAATACTTGCCTTAATTGATAACCCTCTGATCTTTAACTATCTGTCATATCTCTCAGTCTTGATGTATCTGTATTTCTATTAAAAGGCCCTTTGACCTTTATTGTCAATCACCATTTCAGGTTTATCTCTATTCTGAATCCACTCGTTTCATTACTACACGCAATCAGGCTTTACTTCTACAATCTTTGTCTGGCTTAAATGTCTCGCACTATGGGTATCTATCATAAAAGATACCATTCAATTAACTGACAATATATCATTGTCTAGCCTATACGTTATCTTTATCATCTACCCGCCCGATAATAACAAATAAGGATCACATATCAATCAGATAACATTTAAAAGACACGTGGATGTCCAATTTATATAACACGTAAACACACAAGGCATGTATCATATTATTCATATAACATATAATCACATAATTCATGTAGCACATAAACTGAATCATCAAAAGATAGGTCTCGATACGTTTAGAATTAAAATCGGGTCAAAACGAGTATTTTATCGATTAATCACCAACTCAGAATGATTCATAAAAACAAACGCCCTTTTGATATAAAAGAATTGAGGTCTCGAAAATATTTTTAATAGAAGCAGAATATTTTTCTGAGTCTAGAGGCGTTCATTCCGTATTAAACGGACGAACGGTCTATTTAATATGAATTTTTGAACATATTTCAAAATTAAAACGGGACTCAGAATTATTTTATAATTAAATAATAGGGTTCGAACACCCGAATTTGACTTTAAAATAATTTTATAATAATTATCGAGCTTTAATAATAATTTTAAATATTATTTTAAAACTCGAAACTATTTTTCAGAATTTTTAAATCAAATATAAATAATTAAATCTTGTTAAATAATCAATTAAAATTAATTAATAACTAATTAAATTAATTAATCAATTAATATTTAAATTAATTGACTAATAAAATAATTAATTATCAACTAAAATTAATTAATTAAATATTTTAGATATATTTTAGAATTAAAAATAATTGTAAACAATTTTTGAAATTAAAATAATGAATTTTGAACTATTTAAAAAATAATAATTCAGCAGAAACTTTTTGCTAAAATAGAATTTGGTGATTTTCAGATCAAACCTCGGTTAAAACCGGGTCTTTTCGCGGGTCGCAGTAAAAGAAACCAGGTCGTTAAGATCCCTAGGAACTGCAGGAAAATTGGCAGATCCAGTGGTCTTGTCGAACTCCGGGGAACCCCGTTGGGGTCTAAAACAACTAGACTTCAGCCATTTTCTGATCCAAACACACTCAACAATGTTCTATTTTCTGATCCATTTTCCGGAAACTCAAACTAAGCAACCATTACTACAAACATCCATGAATTCGTCGATCCCGATGATTTTCAATGCTTCGCCGGCGAACCGTTCGATTTTCCGGCGAAGTATAAATTGATACCCGAACTTGATGATTCTGATTACAAAATGATCCTCTTGATCATTTAAAACCATTCACATCAATATTACTAACACCCAATCATCCCAATCTCCGAAATAATTTAACCAAAAATAAAGTAAAACCCTTTAATTTGACCCACTAATCTAGCAATAAAATGAATCAATTCTGTACATACATCGATTATAGACAATCAAATAGAGATATGTACATAAATAAAACGAACCAAAAATTCATATATCAAAAATACCCAATTCAAGCCAAGAACCCTAAATAACGAATTGGGAAATTAGCAATCGTTCATACGATCTGATGACAGATATAGATAGAGCATGACAATCTGAGCATTTTGGTTACTTATACTTCAATTTCTGAAATCCACATCACATTCAAATGATTAATTGATCCTCAAGAACACCAAGAACCCTAATTTCAAATTTTCAGAAAATCAAACCTCAATTTCTATATATTATTGAACTCTATTTTTGAGGTATAATATATGAACTTGACCAGAAAAACATGCTCTACAACATGGAATCATCAAAACAATCAGATAATCACGTTTGCAAAAATTCATGTTTAAAATCATATAATTTCAAATTTTTAAAATTTAATAATTTGATACCTTCTAAATCTGCAGTGAAATTGATTGTGGATTCTAAAAGTACTTTTTACAAGCTTTGAGTCGACTATTTACACACCCAAATCAGAGTTCGATAACGCCTTCATTTTTGAGTTTGATTTTCAAGAACACACTGTTTTAGGGTTTTCTCTGTATTTTCTATATTTTTACTGATTGATTAAGATTATACGAATAAAATAAAATAAGAAAGGGACTATTTATATTTATAGAATATTGGTTCGTGTTGAATTTTATTGGATCGATAAATTAGTTACTTAGTCCCTAAGTAACTACAAAAATGATCAGATTTGATACCCGTATTGGATAAGTATCCGAACCGGGCTTCTAATAAAACACTTTATATCAAAGTAATTTAATAATAACACGTCTTTTGTGAATACGGGTTTTGTTGATTTATCGAAATGATTATTGTATCGAAAATCTTGCGCCGGAATGCCCACGGGTCAAACCATAATCCGGATTGAAACAGTCAAAACACGGAAAATGTCTGAAATAAACAGATTAGGTTAGGAAGGAGTTTTTGGAAGAGTTTGTGGTTATAAAAACGTAAAAACGGTTGAATTTGGACGATTCTCGGCTTTATAAAATAGTTTTGTAATTATTCATAAATAATTAATAAATTTATAAATTAATATAAAATCATATAACACTCCAAAATTACCAGAAAAAATACCATAATTATCTATATTTTATTCTGGACATAAAAAAATTAACATACTTATACTTTACCATATATAAACATTTACATATTAAGACCAATCATCAGATAATTTACCAAAAATCACATAATAATCATTTAATAATCTTTTATTGATAAAAATAATCATACGCTATGTCCTGGATGTTACATCCTTCCCCCTTTAAAGGATTTTGTCCTCAGAATCACGCTAAGGAATAATATTGATACTTTTCAAGTATCTCGCTTTCATTTTCTCAGGAGGATCTTTCAACCTTACAACTTTTCATAACTTTAACTCGCAACATCATCATTACTCAACAGTCTTTTACTGACATCATATCCTATTAATTGCTCATATAACTCAACTCAAGCCTCCATTTTATATATAATGGAGCTAGATTACCTTTCCTGAATATACACGTATAAACACCCTATTATCCTACTATACGTATGGCGGTGAAGTCAACTCACTTACACTTATCCTGCCTATTTTACTGTCTCAAAAGGACCATCATAACGCATATAAAGTTTCTTTTCTTTCTAATTCTAGTAATTCATGCTTATGAACATTTCCAATAGTTACCGATAGTTGAACCTCATTCCCACATGTTTCTTTGTTCAGTTAACTTAGTTCGTAATCGCTTCCAATTATATTCGAGGTTCTTTCATCGTTCTCTTAATCTTCTTGTCCATCTGCGAATGATATACGGAAACCATAGCATATTCGATTTCTAATGTTCTAGAAATTACTTCAGAATTAAGAATCAACGAGAAAATCTTGACTGGATAAGATTGACGCACCAATGTATCATCATACCTTAATTTCCTTGAATCACAATCGAGTATATTTGCCGAGCGACAAGCTTTTACTATTTAGAAAAAAATATACTAATCTTGGAGATATTGCCCATATATTCTAACCCATATTATAATTTATTTTGGTTCCAAAGAGTTCTCATACGAAACTAACTGCAATGCTCTTCATTGACGTCTCATCACATATAATGTTTATTCTTTTCGTTATGTCATATTATCAGAAAGTCTTCTTTGACATCTAGGTCTTGTCTTCTATTCTTGAAATAACTTGAATCCCTTGAGTCAAAGATGTTTAGCCACTTTCCTCTCTTTTAATTCTGCCTTACTTAATGTTCGTTCATCTAAGAGTGGTATATATTAATCTGGTTTGACATAATTCACCGTATTCTAAATATTTCTGGAAAATCTTCAATCAAATAATGTTGATCATTTACAATCAATTCTTGCATCTGATGACGTACCACAATTTCTTCAAGTAGTAATTAATCCACTTTTGTTCATTAATAAAATAAAATGACTAGTCTTTGGATAACCTATCAATAATGATTTAATTGATGCTTTCCCCCATTTTCTTTTCATGTCGGGTCGCTAGATATTTCTTTTAGCCATCGGTACTTAATTGTATTCCTCGGATGTATTCCCTATCTCAATTTACAAATTTTTCATCGAATTCTTCACTTTACTTCTGTCTAGAAAGATTAATAATATCGATCAATTCCAACCCATACTTGAATCTGATAGCACGTCACAATCTCCTTGTAGCGATATCAACTCATTCCTTAGGTAAAGTATTCGTTAACAAAAGAATGGTTAGGTTTAGTTAACTTATCCTCAATAATTTAAATAACGCTTACTTCATCTCTGGTTTCAAGTGATTCTCTATATCGCTCTTTAACGAGCTATACTCATTTTTGAAAAGGTTATGGTAATAGCTTCACCCGCTGATGCTGTCTTTGATTCTTCAATAACTATGACATTTACTTATATGACCCTCTATTTCCAATTTTATGCCATGGCAATCCATACCTTCGTTTAAATTTCTATATTTAAT
This sequence comes from Apium graveolens, assembly GCF_009905375.1. Taxonomy (NCBI): domain Eukaryota; kingdom Viridiplantae; phylum Streptophyta; class Magnoliopsida; order Apiales; family Apiaceae; genus Apium; species Apium graveolens. Next base: position 183,040,157 of record NC_133652.1, on the reverse strand, counting down.
CGCAGTCTTAGAATAAATTTCCTATCTCCAAATATAGGCATCCCACTCCATGCCTTACATTAGCTTTGGCACCCTGACTTTCATAACTTTCTTATATCCCGGACAATCTTATAAAATTTCTTTATCATCCTTTTGATTCCACTTTCCTTTCTAATCAAGTTCTTCATTCACATGACTCATTGTCTCTTCTTAACATAAGCGATTCCTTCTTTCTAATTGTACTCATTTGGTTATTATTTGATAAGCCATTCTGAGGCTAATACTGGAATGAAAGCTTTCTATAATTATTTGAATTATTGTCGACCGAACTATCAAAACCCATTGTCAGCTACTTCCCTAACCTTACTTACACAATCACTAATCGCACAACTTTCATTTTTAATCTACTCCAACTGTTCTCCGTCACATCTTTGGCTTCTTCGCATTGAAGATATGTTTCAAATTATTGAGGTGTTTGCCTGCTATATATCGTCTTTCCGGCATAATCAAGACATCTCCTTCTTTAGTTCACATGCCAATATTGTCAGCTTATATCATACATCAAATACTTGTATTCGCGAGTTCTCCGGTATTTTAGAATAATTCTTATTACATTATCATTCTATATTGATATACTTCCAATTCTTTTAATAAAACTTTATTGCAGATGATAAAATTTCTTTAATCATCTAACAACATCCATATTGGTGTAGTTTCCAATTTTTTTATTCAACATCTCTTCTTCAGTCTCTTCCTTCCTTCTCCTGGTTCTTACCTTGACCCTTGAGTTCTTGAAAACATTCTTCTCACTTGCATGTGCAAATAACATTTTAATTCTCTTATCTATTACAAAGGAATATTTATCCAATTAAAGCCTCGCACACTTGCAGTAACATTGCGCAAATTCCTCTAAACTTCTGAATTCTACTGGTGTCCATCCTCCAAATTTCTCATTGCTTTGACTTCGGATTCGAAAATCACATTAGAATTTGACTTAGTCTAATTGGAATCAATTTCCGTCTAACTGACCATAAGTTGGTAAAATTACCAATTAACTCTTTTAATTGATCAATCGAACCAAGTAATGACTAGTTAAATGAAATCAAAATCCAATTATATTAAGTCAGTTAGGCTACAACCACTTCTTTCAAGAACCGAGATCGCAATCATTTGGAGTATCAACAGGAATATTAATAACACACGGAAGTATACTTTTGCATTTAAAAGTAGGGTATTTCTAAAAATTTGGGCAGCATCTCCTCTATATTATGGACTACTGTTAGTCGCTAAACACGCACTAATAATACACGCAAGTATACACGTTCGTAAGTAATATAGAATCTTTTCTAGTTCATTTCCACAGAGACTGGCTTTGGTTAAATAATTAATTTACGCACTTAAGCAACAATGTATGGTTATTCTTCAATTCTAAGAAGATAACAAATTGTGGTTGTTTATAACTAAGAATTAAACTAACAATTATAACTATGAGAATAAGATTGACTGAATCAATATTTATGACAAACATGGGATTCTAACTTCATTAAATACTTCATTCAATAGCCTTATTGTTCTTAACCTTAGCATGCAATGTGATGACACTAATCAGATAACACGAAACTGCTAAATGCCAACTTTCGTTGTACGAATAACATACTACCAGACATCTAAAAAAGAGATAGAAGCTGAATAGACACCAATTATATTGAGACCCTATATGTCTATAGAATTTGACAACATAATGGTTTAAGCACAAGTTATTTATCTTGATTACATAGGGCAAGTAAGATGGTTAAAATTACCTATGAATCATGCATAACAAATACATAAACCTATGCTAGCATGGCAAGTTCTAAATCCTTAAATTCACTTTCGCTTCATTAAGAATTAACACACTATCTTATAAGTTCGCGACGCTCATAAGACGAATACGCACAACCAATACTAGGTTATCTTAGAATTACCACATACTAAGGCATCGAAACAAATTAACTAAAGAAATCCATAATTAAATCCGCTAGAACCCCACGATAACGATTAGCCCATAATCGGACTCATCATCAACGTGGGTTCCGATGAAAGCATGGTATAATAAATGTAGTATTTATAACAAATAAATAAAACCAAGTACTAAACAAGAGTAAGGTTCATAAATAAGAAAACTAGTATTCAAGTTACAACTGAGAACAAAGATTCACAAGTAAAAACAAGATCTTCTTCGTCTTCGTTGAATCGTGCTAACACGGTCTTCTTACGACTTTCCTTGATAAGTCTCTGGCTAGATATATTATTAAAAATGACCTAAAGTTATTTATATAGCAGCCCTGATCAGCAGAGAAGTCCAGAAATCAGTCTTCTCTTCAAAACAGGATTCTTGAAACTCCCCCTGGCGCGGCCGCGCGTTTGATCAGCGCGGACGCGCTGGCTCTCTGAAGTTCGGGCGCGGCCGTACGCTTGATTAGCGCGGGCGCACTGGGCTTCTGCCAAAACTTTACTTCTTTCTTTTTCTTGTAGATTTGAGCTGGTCTTTGCGAGGTTTATTCCTTAGACACCAACCTAACACCATAATAGCATCAAATCAATGCTAAATCACCTGATTCTCAGATTAATGCCTGAAATGCAAAAATACTAGAAAACACATTAAAACACCAATAACTTGAGTACAAATACACCAATTCAAAGCTTTACGGAGCGTAACAAAGTGTCAAAAATGCCACTCAACATACCCCCAAACTTGAATCGATGCTTGTCCTCAAGCATAAACAGACTCAAAGAAGAAGAAATAAAAATGCACGAGTGCAACTAAATGAATGCAACGTTCCCCATAGAATAACTAAACTAATCAACAAGCAACACCTCAACAAATGCAGTTATTCACATAAAGATCAATCAAATCTCACAAATCAACCTACAAACTAGAGACGTGTGTGTATGCAACTGCTTACAGATATACTATCATAACTAGATCAACAATCATGAGTCACTACTTATCAAAACAATCGCAAGTTTATAAATAAAATAAAAGCTAGACTCAAAATAACTTATAACACTTTAATTCTTATATTGGAGTTTAACATGGATTCACGCTTTTATTCATAACAAAATAACACAAGTATGTTTATTTGATCGTGCAATGAGTGAGGTCCGCAAAAGACTTATACAATAGTACCCATGTAGCGAGCGTTAGGTTAGCGGATCCCAGAATATAAAAGCCTTAGGTCACTAGGCACAAAGTCCCCCAAGAACTTAATAACTCGAGTACTAAAGAGCCCACTCGTGATGGCAGAAAACCTCGCTCCTTAGCAATAGGCTTCGAGAGAAGCCTCGTGTACTCCTCTTCAGCCTCAGGAGTAGAAAACCTTGGCCTCACACCACCCGCAGATGACGAATCGGTGGTGCTGCTGCCTACTTGCATTCTTTATCTCTTCGGTGCCATTGAGATTGAATAAGAAAAAATAAAAACTTAGTGTTTGAGATAGATTTGTGTGAGAATTTGTGAAGTGGTGGAGAAGTTGTGTATAAGTGTGTGTATTTATAGGTGAAGAGGTGAGAATTTGATATGGGATAGAAGTGGGAATTAATTATGGAAATCGTGGGAATAATGGTTTTGATTGGGAGAGGGAATTATGGGATGTGGGAGAGTAAAAATCGGGTTGAAATTGATTTTGGAGTAAAAGTCCCGATTTTTCTCTTTATTATGCTGTTAATTTTTTTTTTCAAACAGGGACCCGGCGCAGCCGCGCGCTTGGAGAGAACGGGCGCGCTCACTCTCTGGAAAGCCGGCACGGCGGCGCGGGCCAACTTGGTTACTGGAAAAGCAGCGCGGGCGCGCGCTTTATCAGCACGGGCGCGCTCAACTACTGAAGTTGGCCCTGAATTTTTTCTTTTTCTGATTTTTTTTATGTTTTTCTCCTTTCTTCTTGCTTCCTCTACCTACTTATGTACAACAAACTTGGGTTGCCTCCCAAGAAGCGCTTCTTTTATGTCGCTAGCTCGACATAGAACCTCGAGCTCAAATGGACAATAGAATGGCACTAACCACCTCGCGGTTTTCCATGTCACCATAGTAATGCTTCAACCTCTGACCATTTACCTTTAATGCTTGGCCTAGATCATTCTCAAAAATTTCCACCGCTCCATGTGGGAACACAGTTTTGATTATGAAGGCCCCTGACCATCTTGACTTCAACTTTCCAGGAAAAAGACGGAGACGAGAGTTGAACAAAAGAACTTGTTCACTGGCATAAATGATTTGAGCACTAGACCCTGATCATACCACCTCTTGACTTTCTCCTTATACATTTTGTTGTTCTCATAAGCTTGAAGTCGAAACTCGTCGAGTTCATTCAATTGAAGCATCATCTTCTTTCCAGCCGCATCCAAGTCAAGATTCAATTTCTTTAAAGCCCAATATGCCTTATGCTCAAGCTCTACATGAAAATGACACCCCTTACCATAGACCAACTGAAACGGCGACATTCCAAATGGAGTCTTAAATGTTGTTCTATACGCCCAAACAGCTTCATCAAGATTTAAAGACCAATCTTTCCTTGATGGACACATAACTTTCTCTAAAATGCACTTGATCTCTCTGTTAGACACCTCAGCTTGACCATTTGTCTGAGGATGATAAGCCGTGGCAATGCAATGATTCATATTATACCTTGGTATCGTAGCAGTGAACTTGTGATTGCGCAAATGCGACCCCCCATCACTGATTATGACTCTTGGAGTTATAAACTGTTAGATATATTTGATAATGTCATGACTAATATGAATTATGTTTAGTTTTCAGATCTTACTTAAACAGGACAAATCAGTACTTAACTGAAATTAGCACTTATACTGAAGTCAGAACTTAAGTTATCAGTACTTAAGTTTCAGGAGATATTTATCAGAAGATAATATCAGGACTTAAAAGAAACGTTCAGATAAGGAAGGCGGCTGATTGAAAGGAAAAGAAGATCAAGACAAACGAAAGAAGAGATATGCATGAAGAAGGAATTCTATGAAGAATAGAATACTTGGAAGAAAAGATATCTGATTGATATATTTTAGGAAGCAGAATTATATTCCATATCAATTAGAGATTATCTTGTAACTGTGTAGTATATAAACACAGACATAGGGTTTACACTATAAGTGTTATCATTATCGAGAATATTATTCACTGTAACCCTAGCAGCTCTCGTGATATTTGTTCATCATTGAGAGAGGACAGTTCCATACTGTAACAGAATTTATTGCTTTGAATAAAGTTTGTTTTCTGTTACTTGTGTTATTAGAATTCGATTTGATTGTGCTATACACTGTATTCACCCCCCTCTACAGTGTGTGTGACCTAATAAGTGGTATCAGAGCCTATCTGTTAACACACAAACAGTTTAAGATCCAAAAACAATCATGTCTGAAGCTGAAACTCCAACCAAGCCCACCAAAACTGAAGAACCACCAAAAACACAAATCCATAGTCGATATGAGACTATTAGAGTTCCCATATTGAAACTATCTGAATATCCCATATGGAAGGTGAGGATGACTATGTTTCTGGAAGCTACAGATCCAGAATATCTTGACAGAATCAAGGAAGGACCTCACAATCCAACAAAGCTCGCTGTTGCAGTTACAGGTGAAGCAGCAAAGTCTGTACCAAAGGAGAAGAGTGATTACACTACTGAAGATATCGCTTCAAGTGCTAAGGATGCGAAGGTACGACACTTGCTGCATAGTGCCATTGATAATGTAATGTCAAACAGTGTAATTAACTGCAAGACTGCAAAGGAGATATGGGATGCCCTGGAAACAAGATGTCAGGGAACAGATTCGATCAAGAAGAACAGGAAGACAATACTCACTCAAGAGTATGAACACTTTGACTCAAAGCCAAATGAGTCATTGACTGATCTATATGACAGATTTGTCAAGCTCTTGAATGATTTGTCACTGGTTGATAAGGAATATGATCTTGAAGATTCAAACCTTAAATTCCTGTTAGCTCTTCCTGAAAGCTGGGATTTGATGGCAACAACTATAAGAGACAACTATAATCTTGATGAAACGACTCTTGATGAAATTTATGGGATGCTCAAGACTCATGAACTTGAGATGGAACAAAGAAGCAAGAGGAAAGGAGGAAAGTCAAGGACAATTGCTCTTAAGGCTGAAGAAGAATCTCCCAAGGCAACTACCTCAAGGAAAGGCAAGGGTAAAGCTCTCTTCACAAAGTCTGATACTGAGTCATCAAGTTCTGATAGTGATGATGACTTAGAAACTGAAAGCTTGCCTGAGACGGATGCTGATGAAGAGATGATGAAGCTGTTTGCTCTTATGGTGAAAGGAATCACGAAGATTGCATACAGGAAGTTCAGGAATGGAAAGAAGTTTTCCAGGAGAGGTGCAAGTTCTGATAAGAAGAATTTCAGAAAATCTGAAGGCAAAGGAGGAAAATCTAATAGAGGAGATTATACAAATGCCAAATGTTACAATTGTGGTGAGAAATGCCACATATCTCCTAATTGCAAGAAAATGAAGACTGACAAAGGCAAGGCTCTTGTCACACAGAAGAAAAGCTGGACAGACACCTCAGATTCTGAAAGTGAGGAGAATTATGCCTTGATGGCAAATGCTGATATGGCAAGTGCTGAAAGCAGTTCTGAAGCTGCTGAGTTAAAGGTACCTCAAACTACTTATGCCTTTCATACTGATGATATTAATGAGCTGAGAAGATATCTTAAAACCATGTTCATTAGCTATAGAGACCAAACTTTAACATGTAAAAGATTAACTTCTGAAAATCTTGCTTGTAAAAAGAGGAATGATTATTTAGAAAAAGAGTTAGTCATGTTCCATCAAACTCAGAAAGATAGAGATGATGCTTTCTATGTTAGGGATGAAGTACTTAAAATGAATGAATCTCTAAAAGCTGAGTTAGAAAAGGAAAGAGAGATTATCAGGACTTGGACTAACTCTGGCAGAACAATTCAGAATTTGTTAAGTAGTGAAAACTAGAAAGAGGGCTTAAGTTATGGAGATGATAAGAATGATAAAGGAACTGTAGATCTTAAGCCTATAGTTGTTAAACAAAAGCCAAAGTTAAAACCTGTTAAGTTTGTAGCTGTAAAGTCTGATACTGAGAAATCAGAAGTTAAAAAGGAATTAACTTCTGACAAACTAAAATAGGAAAAGACAACTGAAGTAAACGTAGGCTTAATAACAAAGAAGAAGCTTAAGCATAAGCTGAAAGATGTTAAGAATGCAAACAAGGTAAAATCGCCTAGAAAAAATAAGAATGAAAAGGAAGGTGTGAATAAAAGCAATGATTATAAGCCTGTTCCTGATGCTCCTAGAAAAACATGTCATAACTGTGGAAGTTCTAACCATCTGGTTTCTTTTTGCAGGAAGAATAAGAACAAAAACTCCTTACCTTCAAAGTCAGGGGTTAAGAGTCAGTCTGTTAGATATAAGCCACAAAATCCTTGTTTTCATTGTGGTAGTTTATGGCATTCCATTTATACTTGTAAGGAATATCATAGTCTATACTATGATTATTATCAAATAAAACCTTCTTTAAAGAAAGTTAGCATTATTCCTTCTAGTATAAGTTCTGATTCAAAGTCTGATAGTGTAAATTCTGATAAGAAAAATGTTAACATAAACTCTGATGCTAAATCCGCTGCAAATGTTAACAAACTTAATAAGGCCAAAGGATCCAAGCAAGTCTGGGTCCTTAAAACTAATCATTAGTGATCTTTATGATTGCAGGGCAACAGGAAAAATATCCTAGTTCTGGACAGTGGATGTTCAGGACATATGACTGGAAATAAAGCCCTGCTATCAGACTTTGTGGAGAAGGCTGGCCCAAGTGTTTCTTATGAAGATGGCAACATTGGAAAAACGTTGGGATATGGCAATATCAATCTTGGGAATGTCATCATTAAAGAAGTAGCTCTAGTCTCAGGACTCAAACACAATCTGCTGAGTGTTAGTCAAATCTGTGACAGAGGTTATCATGTGGATTTCTTTGAAGAACACTGTGAAGTTGTAAGTAAATCTACTGGCAAAGTTATTCTGAAAGGATACAGGCGTGGTAACATTTATGAAGCCAAGCTTTCAACAAGTACTGATGGTTCTGCAGTCTGTCTGATTAGTAGAGCATCAATTGAAGAAAGCTGGAACTGGCACAAGAAACTCTCTAATTTAAATTTCAACAATATAAATGAATTAGTCAAGAAAGATCTTGTAAGAGGACTGCCAAAGTCAGTATTTGCTCCTGATGGCCTTGGTAATTCTTGTCAGAAGGCTAAACAAAGGAAATCTTCATTCAAGAGCAAGACTGAATCATCAATTCTTGAGCCTTATCACCTACTACATGTTGATCTATTGGGTCCTGTAAATGTCATGTCTATTGCAAAGAAGAAATATGTTATGGTCATAGTGGATGAGTTCACCAGATACACATGGGTGTATTTCTTGCACACAAAAAGTGAAACCCCATCTATCTTGATTGATCATGTTAGGCAACTGGATAAATTGGTCAAAGATTCTGTGAAGATTATAAGAAGTGATAATGGCACTAAGTTCAAGAATTTGATAATGGAAGAGTTCTGCAAAAACCATGGAATCAAGCAGGAATTTTCTGCTCCTGGAACTCCACAGCAAAATGGAGTTGTTAAAAGAAAGAATAGAACTCTTATTGAAACTACACGAACTATGCTTGATGAAGCAAAGCTTCCAACCTATTTCTGGGCTGAAGTTGTGCAGACTGCTTGTTTTACTCAAAATGCAACACTCATTAACAAGCGTGGAAAGACACCATATGAGATGGTGAAGAAAAAGAAGCCAAATATGAAATATTTTCATGTATTTGGATGCAAGTGTTTTGTTCTTAAGACTCATCCTGAACAGCTATCAAAATTTGATCTAAAAGCTGATGAAGGAATCTTTGTTGGATATCCACTTTCCACAAAAGCCTTCAGAGTCTTTAACTTGAGAACAAGGGTGGTCATGAAATCTATCAATGTCTCCTTTGATGATAAGAAAATTACCGGACTTGAAGATTTCAATGATCATGATCAGCTGAGATTTGAAAATGAAGACTTAAATTCTGATACTGACAATCCTGACAGTCTAAATCCTGATACAACAAATTCTGATGGATTGAGCTCTGATGTTATTGAAACTGTGGTGACTACGCCAAAGGAAGATGCACATGTGCAGGGGGAGCATACTGAAGATGCAACCACATCTCAAGAAGCATTAGAACATACAACTGGCTCTTCAAGTTCTGATTCATCAAGTTCTGATAATTCTGAAAATTTAAATACTGAAGGATCCAACTCAGAGAGCATAGTTTCAGGGGGAGTATCAGAAGATGTTGATGAAGATGGCATGGATCATGGGGGAGCATCCAGTTCTAGAGAAAACCTTCCATCTGCAAGGAAGTGGACTAAATAACATACACCTGACTTAATAATTGGAAATCCTGATGCAGGTGTCAGAACTAGAACAGCTACTTCAAGTGTGAATGTCTTTACGATTCTTTTCTTTCTCAAACTGAACCAAAGAAAGTGGAAGAAGCTCTTCAAGATGCTGATTGGGTGCAAGCAATGCAGGAAGAGTTAAATGAATTTGAAAGAAACAAAGTCTGGACCCTAGTGCCAAGACCAAAGAACAGATCTGTTGTTGGTACAAAGTGGGTATTCAGAAACAAAACTGATAGTGATGGCATAATTACAAGGAATAAAGCAAGGTTGGTTGCAAAAGGATATTCTCAACAGGAGGGAATTGATTATGATGAAACATTTACACCAGTTGCTAGATTGGAAGCTATAAGGATATTTTTGGCTTATGCTGCTCACAAAAAGTTTACCGTCTTTCAAATGGATGTGAAAAGTGCTTTTCTCAATAGAGAATTGGAGGAGGAAGTATATGTTGAACAACCTCCAGGCTTTGTCGATCCCATATATCCAAATCATGTCTACAGGCTTGATAAAGCACTTTATGGCCTTAAGCAAACTCCTAGAGCATGGTATGAGACTTTAGCTCAGTTTCTTCTGAAAAGTGGATTTAACAGAGGAACTATAGACAAAACACTGTTCTACCTCAACCATGGAAAGGACTTACTTCTGGTTCAGATTTATGTTGATGATATCATCTTTGGTTCTACAAATGACAGACTTTGCAAAAAGTTTGCCAAACTGATACAGTCAAGATATCAAATGAGTATGATGGGAGAACTTACCTATTTTCCGGGCCTTCAAGTCAAGCAGAATGAAGAAGGCACTTTTATTTGTCAAACCAAGTACACCAGAAACTTGCTGAAGAAATTTGGAATGCAAGATTGTTCAAGTGCATCCACTCTCATGGCCACTGCAACAAAACTGGATAAGGATACTGGTAAATCAGTAGATATTACTTATTACAGAGGTATGATTGGCTCTCTACTCTATCTAACTGCTAGTAGACCTGATATCATGTATGCTACCTGTCTTTGTGCAAGATTTCAAGCAGATCCAAGAGAACCTCACTTAACAGCTGTGAAAAGAATATTCAAGTATCTTAAGGGAACAGCTGATCTGGGATTGTGGTATCCCATAGAATCAGATTTTAAACTAATAGGTTACTCATATGCAGATTTTGCAGGTTGCAAAATTGACAGGAAGAGCACAAGTGGAAGCTGCCAATTTCTTAGAGGCAGATTGGTTTCTTGGTTTAGCAAGAAATAAAAGTCAATTTCCACATCAACTGCAGAAGCAGAATACATTGCTGCAGGAAGCTGTTGTGCAAAGATTCTTTGGATGAAGAATCAGTTACTGGATTATGGGTTAACATATTTTAAAATCCTTATTTATTGTGATAATTAAAGTGCTATTGCTATGACAGGTAATCCAGTTCAACACTCAATGACAAAGCATATCAGCATTAGGTACCACTTCATAAAGGAACATGTGGATGAAGGTACAGTGGAATTGCACTTTGTTCCAACAGATCAACAACTAGCAGATATCTTCACAAAACCACTGTGTGAAGCTACTTTTACAAGATTGGTAAATGAACTTGGAATGGTTTCAGGTTCTTTCTCTAAATCTGCTTAGTTTTGTTCTGATACATCAGACTTTATGATCAGTATTTACAGATATTACTCTCCTTGTGTATTCTGTACCTAATTGAAAATTGTTTAACTACTGACTGTTGTCTGATGTGAATTTCTAAACTTTGATAGTGAAATGACTGTTTCTGTGACTATTCGATCATATGAGGATAACTGTGCTAGATGTTGACCTAGTAGTCTTTAACATACTAGAGATCCCATGTTAGAAGTAATTATTTATGTGGAAATCTATTGACACAAGCAAATTCTGATATTGGGCTTAGTCACGTTTACTTTGTCTATCTTATTACTAAGTCCAAAACTAGAATAATGCTTATCGTCTGTTAAGTTCTGATGTTAGTAAATCAGCTGAATGTACTAAGTGCTGATAAACCTCACTTATCAAAAGAAAAAGGAAAAGAAAAGGAAATAAAAATCAGGTACTCCTTTGAGATCTAGAGTAAAAATGTGGAAGGGACGACCCAAGTACATTGTTGGTATTAAGTAATATACATTAGAAAAGCAAATAATTATTTTTCTTGGTGACTTTTCACACTCTATGATTACTGGAGAAATACTCTGATAATAGCATAAATTCTGATAAGCAGTCGTGACTCACTTACACTGAGAAGCCACTGTAAAATGGAATTTCAAAAGATGCATAAAATAAGCACAAACCAGTTGAGGTGGACTCATGCATGAACTCGTTCAATAGTAGGCTTCAGAATAATGACAGATTTTAAGTAAAGTTCTTTGTTATGCCTTATTTCTAAGATGTCCTGAAGTGAATCAGACTTTACTCTTTGTCTAATATTTCACTTAATGCACACACTTACACTCCATATGAATGATGAAATTTACTGTGGCGATCAATGTTGTTTTCGATGAACAGTTTATGTGTCAGATTGCATAAATTCTGAGGATAGGTTCTGATGGAAGTTCTGATGATTAAGTTCTGAAGAACCGAAATTAGAATTTGTGTGAAGAATTACAGAAATAGGCATTCAACTTTTCGAATTAAGAAATCATGTTCTGATGACTGTTAAGTTCTGATATAAGTCTAAGTGCTGATATTAAATTCTGATTCTTTACTTGACTTATTTATGGTTAGAATATGAAACAGTCTTATTTTAAATCTGAATATGTTTGGGTGGAATATTAACAGTCAATACAATTAGGGTTAGTGGAACACGTCCATGCACAATAATATTTACTTGTTTCTTGTGCGCATTAAACCCTGTTTTACACTTCCAATGGCTTTTTTTATTCTCCTCAGTCTAGGGAGACGAGGTAGAATTAATTCTACCTGTTAGCATTAAAATTTTCCTTGCGTCTCCTGGCATTCTATTGCCTATATATATACCAACACTTCACTCCAGTCAGTACATCTTTCATTTTCTCTCAAACTCTCAAGCTCTCAATCTCATCTATTTCTCTAACATCACAATCATGGTGAACTACAACTTAGCTCTAATCTATGATACTTTCTCTCTCACCATGAGCTGTCCAGAGTGGCAGCAGGAATGGCATGTTACTGCTATTCCTGATAATGTTTGGGACTCTGTTCCCCAAGAGGTTCTGACAGACCTCTTTTTCTTCTATATGGATTACCATCGCCATGTTGAGTGATTGGAAGAAGCACGGCTGGAAGCTCTTCGACAGCAGGAGCGAATCATTCGTCTCGTTGTTCTGTTTGTAGAGAGTAGGAAGAAGAAATAGGCCTTGTAGCTTAGGACACTCTTATAATATTGTGTTGTAATTTCAATTTCATTAATGTATTCTCTTAATATATTAATGGAATTTATATATTTTTGCAAGATGTTGTCTATGAGTTGTTTGAAATTCTGATACATTTTTAAATCCTGATTTATCCATATTCTGATGACCATTTTATTACTGATACAAATCAAGTTCTGATTCTGACGTGGCAGTACCTGATTCCTTGATTTTTTTTTTGTCATTCTCTCACCTGATGTATTTTTATAGAATATTGGTTTCATAGTAAAAATGATTTAATAAGTGGGAACAATTTAAATTTTAAATTAAAACTGAATTACCTTGATTAATGGGATTACTTGGAAAGTGGAACGGTTTTTCCTTGAAAAACTGCATGTGATAAGTAATGATTATTGTTTTCTCGTGCCCATTAATTATTCTTTACTGCTGTATGTCTGACAGGTGTCCAACGGTTATTTTTTTACTACCGTGTATAAGTAAACGAGAGAGAAGATTGTAAAATCTTTTATTTACTTTCACACTTCATCTTTCTTTACTTCTATTCTCTCTCATATCCTGACGTTGTTTTTCATACAGACTATAGATGAAGCCAAGTTCGTTCCCAACAACTATGCTGCAATCTTAAATCATGATGAAGCTCCATCTGAGTTGCACTTTGTGCAAGATCTTCTAGCACACAGTGAAATTGGGTATGCATTGACCCAGCCTCAAGTCATTTCCAGCCATCAAGTTCTGACGTTTTGGCGGACTGGGCATTTTGACAATGGTGGTGCTACTGGTACTCCAAGTATTATTTTCGAAGGAGGTTGAACATGTGGTAACTCCTGGTGCAGTTCACAAAGCTCTACATTTATCAGAAGGTTGCATTTTCTCAACAGCTGAGGAACCAGTGTTACAGCAGCTCATGGCCAATTTGGGGTATGAGAAGAGTTTGGCCAAGCTTGGACAGTTGAAATGAGCACATATCAGAAAGGAATGGAGCTTTTTCTTCGACTACATCACTAAAGCATTTGGCAATAAGTGTTCCAACTTTGATGCCATTCCAATCATGAGTCAGCATATCCGGTACACTATTATTCACCAAACTCATTTTGGTTTTGCAAGTGTTGTGCTAGGCTTTATTAGGGATAGGATGACAGAGGATAGAAATGTAGTTTACTTTGCTCGATTCTGTCAGCTTATATATACCTTTTGCCGTGCTAATGAACCCCAACCAGCCAGTTCTTTATTTCCACCTTTTAAACTTGCAAAACGTGCTTTTAATGACTTGGTAAATGCTGACCTTAAGAAAACGGTTGTTAGACCCTTATAGATACCTCAGTCTTTAAAACAGATCTTGGTAAATGTTGTTCCTCTAACCTACAGATCTGTTTACCCTGATGTACAACCCACCACCACCACCCAAACAACTCAACAACTATCAGAACATACCACACATACACCTCAATCTACTCAACCTTATGTCAGAACATATCTCAAAACTTCACAGCTACCTCAACCTTCATCATCAGCACATACTGTGAAGCCTTCATCTTCCAAGCCCAAGAGGACAAAGACTGTACCTCAGACAACATAGAAGAGAAGGAAGTTTGTTCTGAGAGATGAGTCAGATAGTGAGGAACAGGTTCCTGTATCAGAACCTATTATAAAAGAAGATGAGAAAGTCTCTTCTCAGAAGGATACTGGAATTGGGGGATCTAAGCTTCTCAAAAGGCTTAGAAGAATGTCTTATGCTGAAACTCCCAAGGAATCTACACCTTCAAAGAAAAGAAAGAAACAGAGAGCTCACAGGCCAACTTCAGATGATGAGGAAGCAGCAGCTAAGGAAGAAGATAAGGAATCTCTAATCTCGAAAGAGCCAGAATTTGCTAGCGCTACTGCATCTCCATATTCATTGTCACCAACTCATGAAGCTACTGCTACAGATAAAGCATCTACACCACCTATGTCTCCTATACACGAACCAGTATCTACTGAAGACCCAGGCACAAGTGCTGAAATTGATATTCACAATCTAGTTGTGCCTGAGATTCTCTATTTAGAAGCTCCAACAACAATAAATCCATCAACAACACCATTTACTAATGCTAATGAAACTCCAAAATTGTCTGCAACACCTTCTCTGCATCTAGATGTTGATGATCAGAATATAGGTGAGCATCAGACTATGGATGTTGTTCAGAACTTGGAAGCAGATCAGCACTTAGAGGAGGATGTTGAAGTCTCAATTGCTTCTCATACTGTTCTTTTTAACAGAAGATGCTGATTCTGTCAGTTCTGATGCTGTAAATGCTGATGATACTGGTGATGCTGCTATAAATGCAGATGCTGATGAAGCTGGTCCTTCAGGACATGCACCTCCACAAACCATTTCTAAATCTAAACTAGTCAAGAAGTTTGTTCGAGGAGAAGCACCGGTACCTTGGAGTGAAACTCCTAGAGGACAGGAGTGGACTAAGGAATGGAACACAGTTACCTTTGTTCCATCTGAAAAAATTCTTGCTGAGCACTTGGCGAAAGCTAATGAGATGCTAATTAATCATGATTTCAAGACACAGCTTTGAGTCACTGCATTGAGTACTAGACATCTGCAAGGTCTACATTCAACAACTCATGCAGAGTTACATAAAATTCAGGAAGAATTGCTCAAGAAAGAAACAACTAAGAAAATTGACAAGAAAACTTTCTTCCAACCTACCTTTGACAGAGTTGCTTACATTGAGATGACCCAAGAGAAGCAACAGTCTCAGATTGATGATATTTTGAAAAATCAAGCTTCTCAGCAATCTCAACTCGATGAAATCCAATCCTCAGTGGAATTGCTTGTCTCTCTTCTCTTACCTGCTGATGTCAAAAAGGGGGAGAAGGTAATTAAGTCCAAATGCAAAACTGTTAAGACACTGAAGGGGAAGGATGATGAAATAGATGACCAGGGAAACTCTAAAATGGGTGGAGGTCATGGTCAAGGTAGTGGTTTCTCATCAAGAAGAGCTGAAGCTACAGGTCATAGAACAAGTTCTAATACTGGAAAAAGAATTACTTCTGATACTAGTAAAAGGATAAGTTTTGATGAACTTTTAGATCTTGATGAAGAAATATCAAGACAGTTATTTCTTAAGGAAAATCCAGGAATGGACTTTGAGAGTCTGATGGAAGAAGAAGCTAGACTTAAGTCAGAAAAAGTCAATTCTAAATCTGAAGCTTCTGTTGGTAAAAAGAAACTTCCTAAGACCAAAGGCATTGTGATAAAAGAAAGGACAAATCCTGAAGCAACCAAGGTCAAATCACAATTGCAGATAGATCCAAGGTCCAAGGGCAAAGAAAAAGTTGGTGAACCTATAAAGGTTCATGTGCCTCCTGTGGATGAAGAAATTATTGTTGAAGATGCTGATCTTACTCTGACTTCAAGGAAGATTTCTAAGACAACCTCTGACATGGTTCAAGTTGTTCAGAGTCAAGATATAGTTAGTTCTGATATTACAAAGAAGCAAGGAACCTCTAACATAGCTCAAGTTGACTTGATATCAGAAGATAAGGAAAAAGGAAACCTCTGACATTGCTCATGTTAAACTCTCAAAGTTACTCCTACCAGGATTCACCAAAGCCAAACAGACTCAACCTTTGAAGACTGAATCAAGTGGTTTTGAAGCAAGAGTGGTTACTGGAAAGGAAGCAAGAGATAAATCTGGATTGTGTAATGTTGATGAAAGAAGAGTATATAACACAACCAATGATCCAACTTCCTTAAGTGAACCAGGTATTGGAGCAACTCTTGAAAGATTGAATCAACTAGAATCTGTACAGATGATTTACCATACCTACTTGAAAGAACACATCTTGTTGTACTTCATGACAGATGGTAGGGTTTATCATATAAGGGAAAATGCTATTCCACTGAAGTATTTTGAAGAATTGGAACATGTATTATTCTTACTTCAAGTGAATGACAGAATAACAGAAAGTGCTGCAAACTATTTGAAGAATCAAATTCAGAGACATAAAAGGCTTTATTCTGTAAAGTCTAACAACACATATCTTCCAAGGTACAGAGATCACAAGGGTGATATTGTTGAGATGAAGCCTAACTCTGCTAAGATTATAACTACCTTTCTGGGTTATAAGGCTGTAGAATTCAATCTTGAGTCTGACAAGGCGTATTTGATCAGACTGGATCAGGACATATGGAAAGCTAGAATTAATGATCTCAGGGCTGCTATCTTTCAAACTGGTGAAGATTCTGCAGAACTTAAAGATGCTAAAAGGAGGATGATTAATGAACTCAGATATGTTGAGAGATGTTTGTTAAAGAACTATCTCAGAACAACTCCTGACATCAGAGAGATTAGAAAGTGAAGCCAAGTCAAGATCTACAACTGCTCAAATTCTGATATGAATACAGACTGAAGTTGTTATCAGTGGTTAAAGTTGGTAAAGCTTTAAGGACTGTAAGTTGTAGTTATCTAGTCAAATTCTTATGCATTTGTACTTAATATTTTTGACATAATCAAATATCTATTAAAATTGTATATTATGCTAATTTACAAGTTGGGGGAGATTGCTAGATATATTTGATAATGTCATGACTAATATGATTTATGTTTAGTTTTCAGATCTTACTTAAACAGGACAAATCAGTACTTAACTGAAATCAGCACTTATACTGAAGTCAGAACTTAAGTTATCAGTACTTAAGTTTCAGGAAATATTTATCAGAAGATAATATCAGGACTTAAAGGAAACGTTCAGATAAGGAAGGCGGTTGATTGAAAGGAAAAGAAGATCAAGACAAACGTAAGAAGAGATATGCATGAAGAAGGAATTCTATGAAGAATAGAATATTGGAAGAAAAGATATCTGATTGATATATTTTAGGAAGCAGGATTATATTCAATATCAATTAGGGATTATCTTGTAACTGTGTAGTATATAAACACAAACATAGGGTTTACA
Source organism: Apium graveolens (assembly GCF_009905375.1). Taxonomy (NCBI): domain Eukaryota; kingdom Viridiplantae; phylum Streptophyta; class Magnoliopsida; order Apiales; family Apiaceae; genus Apium; species Apium graveolens. The sequence goes on along the minus strand of NC_133652.1, from coordinate 183,022,402 downwards.
CTATAAGTGTTATCATTATCGGGAATATTATTCATTGTAACCCTAGCAGCTCTCGTGATATTTGTTTATCACTGAGAGAGGACAGTTCCATACTGTAACAGAATTTATTACTTTGAATAAAGTCTGTTTTCTGTTACTTGTGTTATTAGAATTCGATTTGATTGTGCTATACCCTGTATTCAACCCCCTCTACAGTGTGTGTGACCTAATATAAACCTTGTGAATATCTGCTTGTAATGAAAATTAAGCACCCTTTTCGCATCGTTCGTTGGTAATGCCTTAACTTCAACCTATTTTGACACGTAATCAACCACCAACAAGATATACTGATTGTTACAAGATGAGACAAATGGCCCCATGAAGTCAATTCCCCAAACATCGAAGACCACAACCTCCAGAAGCACATTAAGAGGCATCTCATCCCTCTTAGACATATTACCCACACATTGACATTGATCACATTTTGAAACAAACTGGTGAGCATCTTTAAACAAGGTTGGCCAAAAGAAACCTGCTTAAAGAATGCAAGCTGTTGTCTTTTCTCCACCATAATGTCCTTCACTAGCCGTTGAGTGGAAATCTCGCAAGATCCCCCCCCATTTCGCTGTAAGGAATACAACACCTGATGATTTGGTCAACTCCTTGTCGAAAAAGAAATGGCTCATCCCACATATACCACTTTACTTCATGTAGAAACTTCTTCCTTTGAGCATAAGATAAGTCGGGAGGCATGATATTACTCACAAGGTAGTTCATAATGTCTGCAAACCACGGTTCTTCTTCTTGCACTCCATACAGTTGCTCATCTGGAAAAGACTCATTTATCAATGTCTTATCCAAATGAAGTAGCATTAGGATTCTCTAAACGCGAGAGATGATCAGTGACTTGATTTTCAGTTCCTTTTCTGTCCTTGATCTCTAGTTCAAATTCTTGAAGCAGAAGCACCCATCTAATAAATCTAGGCTTCAAGTCCTTCTTTGAGACGAGATATCTATTTGCAGCGTGATCAATGAAAACTGTCACCTTAGTCCCAAGTTAAGAACAAAATTTATCAAAACCGTAGACAATAGCCAAAAGTTCTTTCTCCGTAGTAGTATAATTCAGTTGAGCACCATTTAGGGTCTTGCTAGCATAGTAGACCACCTGAAATATGTTGTTCTTCCTCTGGCCAAGAACTGCTCCAACTGCATAGTCACTTGCATCGCACATCATCTCAAAAGGTGCATTCCAATCAGGTGCAGTTATGACTGGTGCCATGATTAAACTCTTCTTCAATGTTTCAAAAGCTGCAAGGCACTCATCATCAAACTTGAAAGGTACATCTTTCTCTAGCAAACTGCACAATGGCTTTGAAATCTTAAAGAAGTCTTTGATGAAACGCCTATAGAAACCCGCAAGACCAAGAAAACTGTGAATTCCTTTAACAGAAATAGGTGGAGGAAGATTCTCAATGACCCCCACCTTGGCTTTGTCCACCTCAAGACCCTTACTAGAAACCTTGTGCCCGAGAATAATGCCATGTCGCACCATAATGTGACATTTCTCCAAATTGAGAGCTAGATTGGTCTCAACACACCTTTTAAGAACATGTCCAAGATTTTGCAAGCATTCATCAAAAGAATCACCAAATACAGAGAAGTCGTCCATGAATACCTCCACATTCTGGCCAATCATATCAGATAAGATGGCTATAATACATCTCTGAAATGTGGTTGGCGCACCTTACATACCAAAAGAAACTCGTCTAAAGGCGAAAGTACCAAATCGACAAGCGAAGGTAGTCTTTTCCTGATCTTCTGGAGCGATACAAATCTGATTGTAACCAGAATAACCATCCAGAAGACAGTAGTACTCATGACCGGCCAATCTGTCAAGCATCTGATCAATGAAGGGAAAAGGGAAGTGATCCTTCCTAGTGGCTTTGTTCAGCTTCTTGTAGTCCATGTAAACTCTCCACCCCGTGACTGTTCTAGTAGGAATAAGCTCATTCTTCTCATTTTCTACCACAGTAATTCCACATTTTTTTGGCACACATTGAACCAGGCTTACCCATGAACTGTCAAAAATAGGATAGATGATCCCTGCATCTAGCCACTTAAGAATTTCCTTCTTCACTACTTCCTTCATGATTCGATTAAGTCATCCTTGCTGCTCGACCGTAGGCTTGCTACCTTCCTCTAGCAGAATTTTATGCATGCGGTAAGAAAGGCTGATTCCCTTGATATCTGCTATAGTCCAGCCAATTGCTGATTTGAACTCTCTCAGAATCCTCAGAAGCTTTTTCTCGTCATTACCTGAAAGGTCAGATGCAATAATAACAGGCAAAGTAGATGCATCACCTAAAAATGCATACCTCAAATGCTCAGGTAAAGGTTTAAGCTCAAGAGTGGGAGCTTCCTCAATTGATGGCTTGAGGAGTTTAGGGGCTTTGTTCAATTCCCCCATTCTAAGATATTCAAATGGCATATCAATCTTCCTCTTCCAGGGAGAAGCATTCAAATATTGCAATTGTTCTTCACATTCGTCATCTTCACTATCTGAATTTCCCAATAAGGCTTTTTCTAAGGCATCAGACCTTAGCAATTGATCAAGTTCTGAAGTAACCACAGAATCGACCAACCCCACCTTTAAGCACTCCTCATTTTTTGTAAGAAATTTCATAGCATTGAACACATTAGAAGTTACATCCTGATCCAGCACTCGCATTATGAGCTCACCCTTCTACACATCTATCAAGGTTTAACCAGTTGCCAAGAAAGGTCTTCCCAAGATTATGGGAATCTTCTTATCCTCCTCGAAATCAAGAATTACGAAATCAGCAGGGAAGATGAGTTTATCGATCTTGACCAAGACATCCTCCACAATAACTCGCGGATATGTAATAGAACGGTCGGCCAACTGCAAGGTCATATAAGTCGGTTTTGGATCAGGTAAGTCCAACAGCTTGAAGATTGACAAGGGCATCAAATTAATGCTAGCTCCCAAGTCACATAAGCATCTGTCAAAAGACACATTTCTAGTAGTACATGAAATAGTGAAACTTCCTGGATCTTTAAGCTTCGGAGGCAACTTTTGTTGCACCACAGCACTACATCCCTCTGTGAGAGCGACAGTCTCTAAATCATCTGGCTTCACTTTCCGAGAGAGAATACCTTTCATAAACTTTGCATAACTAGGCATCTGCTCAAGAGCCTCAGCAAAAGGTATGTTGATATGATATTTCTTGAACACCTCTAGAAACTTCTCAAATTGCTTGTCCAGCTTTTTCTTCTGCAGCCGCTTAGGAAAAGGCGGTGGAGGATAGATCTGTTTCTCCCCTGTATTACCCTCAGGAGGAGTGTGCTCAACAATAGTCTTCCTTGGTTCCACTTCTACTTACTGTTGCTCTACTTCTTTCTCAGCCCCAGCTTCTTTAGTCAACGCTTGAGTTTGTTCGGGATTCGCAACCTTTCCAGACCTCAAAGTGATTGCCTTTATCTGCTCCTTAGCTTCCCTCTTTCCTGGCACTTCAGTGTCACTGGGTAGTGTACCAGGCTGACAATTAGAAAGGCATTGACAATTTGACCAATTTGATTTTCCAAGGTCTTGATAGAAACATCTTGACTTTTGCACATAAGCTTCAACTCCTCTAAATCAGATTTTTTATTAGCTTGTTGCAGCTGGAGTTGTTGTCTTCGTGCATATTGCGGTTGCTGAAAACCAGGGGGGTTGTACTGCTTAGCTGGATACTGCTGATAGGGCCGTTGAACCGCATTCTGAGCGTTGCTCCAACTGAAATTAGGATGATTGCGATTGTTGGGATGATAAGTGGCCGGCACAGGTTACTGCGATCACTGAAAGTTGCTCACGAACTGAGCTGATTCACTAGAAATTGCGCACTGATCAGTCTCATGGGCACTAGCACAAAGCTCACAGACACAAGAGATTTGATTAACTCCATAATTAACCAAAGTGTCCACCTTCATCGTCAAAGCCTTAAGTTGGGCAGCTATAGCAGTTGTTGCATCCAACTCCAGAATTCATGCCACCTTTCCCTGAGTCAGTCTCTGGGAAGGATTCTGGTACTCATTAGCAGTCATCAGCTCAATAAGTTCATAAGCTTCATCGTAGCTCTTAGCCCACAAGGCTCCTCCTGATAACACATCAAGCATGAGTCTAGAAGTAGCACCCAATCCATTGTAGAAACAGTTATTAATCATCCATCAGGCATGCCGTGGTGTGGGACCTTCCTTAGCCTCTCCTTATATCGATCCCAAGCCTCACACAGAGTTTCTCCAGTTTGATGAGCAAACTGAGTAAGAGCATTCCTAATTGCAGCAGTCTTCGCCATATGGAAGAATTTAGTGAGAAACTTTTGAGCAAGATCTTCCAAAATGGTGATAGACCCTACTGGTAGAGAATGTAACCAAAACTTAGCTTTATCCCTCAGAGAGAACGGGAAGAGTCGCAGCTTGATGGCATCTTCAGTCACATCATTGAACTTGAAAGTGTCGCAGATCTCGATGAAATCCTTGATGTGCATGTTAGGGTCTTCAGTAGGAGAACCCCCAAACTGAACTGAGTTCTGTATCATCTGAATCATGCTTGACTTGATCTCAAAAATGTTAGCCCAGATGGCTGGCCTGATGATGCTTGACTGAATGTCATTGATCTTGGGCTGAGAATAGTCAATCAAAGCCTTGGGATTTTCTGATTGATCACCCATCTCTACTAAAGTTGGTTCCTCGACTTTCTCTTCTTCTTATACCTTCTTTTCTTCTTCAAAAACTTCATTTCAAAATATTATAACTTCTTCCTCGGCTTTATCCAGTGTTCTCTTATGAGTACACGAACGCGTATGCATACACCCTCGCTAGAGTACCTAAAATAAGCAAGAAAACGAATAAGTAACAATGTCTGAGTCAATGAACTTTAACGACCACTGATGGAAAGTACATAAAATATAAATTAACACTGCAGTCCCCGGAAGCGATGCCAAAAACTTGTTAGTCACTAAACAAGCGCTAATATTACACGTAAGTATACACATTCGCAAGTAATATAGAATCTTTTCTAGTTCGTTCCCACAGAGACTGGATTTGGTTAACTAATTAATTTACGCACCTTAAGCAACAATGTATGGTTATTATTCAATGCTAAGATGATAACAAATTGAGGTTGTTTATAACTAAGAATTAAACTAACAATTATAACTACACTACTAGAAATATGGCATCAGACATCGGTTCAGAACCGATGTTAAAAAAAATCTGAACCGATGTCTTCGCGTGTGATGTTAAATGTTATCAGCCTTTGACATCGGTTAACAGTCGATGTCTATTACAGTGCTATACATCAATTTTAAGATTAAATGTAATTTCTTTGCAACAAATTTTAGCTTAGACTACAGTATTTCTAGGTGAATATGAATATATTATGAGATATTTATCCATTAAAACATGAAACCTACAAGCTCCAAAAGCCATTTTATTAAAATTCTTCCTAACAAACCGATGTCAAAATTGAGAGTCAGACATCGGTTAGATTAGTTTCCTGATGTGAAATGGTTGATCAAATATCGGTTAAATTAGCCCCCGATGTGAAATGCAGGATAAGACATGGGTGTTTTTCTACAAAACCGATGTTAAATCCTTTTTTTTAACATCAACCAGTATCTCTAACCGATGTTTACTATTTAATATTGTAAAATTTAAGACATCAGTTTTGTTTTAAGTTCGATGTAATTTCGCTTAAAATACATTGAGTTTCTTTTCAGAACCGATGTCATGACTATTTCACATCGGTTTTTTAGTTCTTTTTCATTTAATATTATTTTACTTGATGTCTTTTGTACATTTTTTACATCGATTTACGTTAACCATTGTGATGTTAATGTTTTGTAAATTGCATGCCATCCTAGTACTATTTACAGCAACAGGGAACCAATTGCATTTACAACTAAAAAAACCAAAATAATGCAACTTCCCAACAAAAAACATTCAAAAACATCCAGCAGAAACATAAAGATACATTGATACCAAATTTCTTAACATTCAATCCAATAAACTCAATTTGGACATATATTCCAAGTCTAAAATAAACATCCCAACCAAAAATAATAAAACCCAAATTTGCTAGTTATTACATCTGACATTATAAACATCTCTACTGCTCGCAAGTTATGTAATTCAACTGGATTTGGTTGGATCGCTGTAAAATATATGGGCCTCCTAGAATTCTCAACAAGTACAAGCTCTTGCCACTAACCTGACTTTATTCAGCGAATTTGAGACCTCAAAACTCTGGGGATCTATTTGTGCAGCTTTCTAAAATTGCTTTGTCTCCAGAGATTTTCAGAGATTGCTTTGTGTCCAGAGATTGTTAAAACTAAGGACTCAGATAGATGCAAGTGAACTAAATCATACTTTCTATCAGAACCTCGAAACTATACATGTGGACTCCTTTATGGATCTTCAAGACATACATGTTTATATGTTAAAAATTCAATCTTAAAGCATTCCAAAATGTAAAAGTAATATATCACAATCATTTTCCTGCTGAAACTTGGTTGGTGGACTTCCACGTGAAGATTTTGATGTTGATTCTACCATACCAGCTAGTGCATTTGCAACGATATCTTCAAGCTGCAAAAAATCTAAATTAATATTGACCATAGCTTATAAGTAAAACAGGAAGATGACCCAACTACATGGCTAGCAATCTAGATATTTAGTTAAATGCTCGCCTCTTTATATCCTAGATATTTAGTTAAATGCTCACCTCTTTGTATCATATGGATAGCCTCTTTGCATAATCATTAGCTACATGTTGCTACAAAGTACCACTAACTGCATCATGATGTTGCGCAATTTCCAAAGCATCATCCAAACTGTTAGTTGTAGGGCCTGCTTGACTTCTTCCCTTAAAATATTTTAACTGCCTTGCTGCCTATTAATTAATTTGTAATACATTTTAGTTAAAATTTTATGTAACTAGAGGAAAGCAATGCACTTATCAAATAATCAAATCACTAATTAAATTGCACACCAACCAGATAGTACCCACTTAAGAATCTCACATAGTTTTGAAAACAGGCCTAGTAAAATATCCGGTCCTGTAGGCGTTTACACAATCTACATATCTGATGATGGTATGATATGGTGAGTATGTGTGCGTGCGTGTGCGCGTATATTAAAAAAGCAGTTAATCATGTATTATATAACTATAATACCATCTCATTTTAATTTTATACTCACAGGAAGAAGTCATCTATTTTGAGCGGCCATAATGCGTTTACAGCATATTTGGCATCAGTGTAGAAGGATGGTATTGAATATAGAGCATTGACACGGCCATCCTACATGCATCAAGTGAAATCTCATATTAAAAGAACCCTACTAGAAATAGTGCCTACGACATCACCCCTTAGACATCGGTTAGAAATGTCACTGATGTTAAAAGCTATTTTAATATCGGTTACTTCAAAACCGATGGTAAAGGTGTTGTAAGACATCAGTATCTTAACCAACCGATGTCTATAATCATTTTTTTAAAAAAATTAAAAAACGCCTGCTTCTTTCTTTCCCCCGTTAATAGATTAAAAAAATTCGCCCCTTAACCAAAAATTTTGTTCCCCCCTTCCTTAGGCAAACAAATTCCCCTTTTCCCTCTACTTTTTTCATCAACTACTCTCTCTCCCTCTACTCTCTCATTTTTCATTCTCTTCATCTCCAGCACTCTCTCTCTCTGTCTCTCTCTCTCTCTCTCTATCTCTTCTCATCTCTCACTCACCTCACATCTTTTAAACTATTACAAACCCTAATTTCTTGAACCCATCCCAAATCAAGCTTGTAATTGTTCCAATTTTTGCTAAGCCCAGATCTTCTCAATAACTATATATTAATATATGTGTGAAATAACTATAGCTCAATGTCCCATTTGCCATAAAAATCACAAACCCCCATCATCTCGTCGCATTTGAGATTTGTTAAGCTCAAGTAATGTTCAATTTTCCTTTCTTTGTTTCTTGTTATTTCTATTACTTGTGTTTATGTATATCATGTGTATGTATTTTCATTATTACACTCACTCAAATTTATGGGTCGATTGAGATTGAACTTTGCATTTTGATTTATGTAGCTATTTGATGATGGTATTTTCAATCTTATCATACCCTTTTTAACTTTTCATTATTTATTGGATTTTAGTTGGGCTTTTGTTTAATGACTGTTATGTGTTTGACAAAAGTCCCCTGATAAATATTTCGTAAGTGAGTCATGTACACTTAGGTATTTTTTTATAATTATACTTAAATATAACTTGGAATGCAAAACTATTGATTTTTAGTTTATGTGTGTACTAGTTTTCATTTGTTTCATCTTTGTTGACAGATCTTGAAATCCAATTTTTTCAATTATGCTTTGATTTTGACTCTTCGATTTGTTGAACTCCGCTTCGTTCGTTTTATATTAATCCTGGTAAGTGAGCTTTTCCCTCAAATTATGCGTGTTTACAAATTTTTTATATGTAATTATGTGATTGACAATCCGATGTGTTTGTAAAGCAACCTAGTCCAAGGATGCCAAGTCACGTATCCCTGTGTCTGCTACTTCTCAGAGGTTTTCTCTCTTCTATTACTACTTTTTTTTATTCTGTTTTTATATCCGGACTAATTTTTACCAGCACTGATATTGACATGTGTATACCATTTATTCTGTATTAGATGCACAATATTTCCCATTATGTAATTTATTTATGTTGTACTTCTAAAATTTGTCATCTAACATCATTTCTTCAACTTGTAGTATATGCACAGAGTGATCACAATTAGTGACATCGTAATGGCAATGGAAAAGTTTTAAAAGCAGATAGTAATAGTTTATAGAGAATAGGAAAATCAGTAATCCGAGTCTATGTACCAGCTTAGTTATTCTGTCAAAATCTTAAACAAACAACACTATCAACAATTCTGAAATAAACTATGGTCGTGCTTGTGCCTTAAAATTTGCAAATTTCTCCTCTTTGTAAAATTTTGCTTTTAGGTACTCTATTGATTAGAAATTTAATTATTGCCTCTGTACAGTTAATGATGAATATTCAAAAAATCAAAATGGGTTGTGAAAGAATGAAGTTTTAATGTCTAACCATGCAGGGAATGAAGCCTCTTAAATAGCACTTTTCAAATGCCAATGTAATGCATCAGGTGCAGAAGTGATCTTCTCTATTGTTCTGTAGTTTACAGATCTGCATGGTAATTAACTTAGTTGAAGCTGTATCTTATTATCTGTTTTTTTAGTTATAAAGGGTTCAATTCGTATTTCGTTTTAGCCCCGATGAATTGCAAGTTTTATTTTTGATGCCAAAAACCTCATAGTATAACCAAGTAAACAAACTCTTACCATTTGATTCCTTGACATGAGGCAGCTGTCATGTCATAAACTGCTTTAAACAGGCAAACAAGTATCTTTAAACATGCGAAATAGTTTATTTAGTTTTACCGATTGGCATTTCAGGCTTTAGTTTTTGCATAATGGTATTTTTGCATTCATCTAATGAAACAAGTAAATTTTCTAAAAAAGCTAAATGGTGAAGTTAAGGTAGAAAAGAATGTAGCTTACACTTCAATGCAATTTGCACCACCGAAGTCGCTTTATACTGTAAGTTATTCCTACAGAGAGCTAACAATTTCTTGATCAATTATTTGCTGGCAGATTTCCGTGGATGGATTTCTTTGGACAAGTTGTGTCTGGTCCCTTGGTAAAATGCTTTGAAGGAGAGGTTTCATTCAGGTATAATAGTTCAGAAAGTTATAAATAATAAATAGCTGGAAGGTGTCTCTTTTAGTTCTTTTTGTCCTACCTAAGGTCTTTATTGCAATCACTAGATGTGAACTTTTCTTGTGAAATTTGGGAAATTTAGACGTATCATGTTCATGTCTATAATGCCTGAAACACGATTCTCAGGTTTGGATGCCTGAGTCTTATGCATAAAGTAGCACCACCGTTACTTGGGAAACACGATTCTCACCTCTGTTTTCCCTCTAAATCGCAATGTTAGTGTTGTTAGAGATCAATATTATTTTAAAGTTTTTATCTGATATATATTGGTGCATATTGTAAAGGTTGGTTCCTTCTTGATAGGTTGGTTTGGTGTTGTTCTCAAAGCTCATATATCTTGCGTGTCTGATCAATTAGCTGTCGGATTGTCCACTGATTACTTGGGAAGTCTAACAACATTCAGCGGTTGGAATCAGAAAATGCTTGAACTCTGTGTTAAAGGGGAATGGGCATCCACAGTACTTTGTTACGTTGTAGGTAAATTAACATTTTGTCATGATATTGGAAAAATGAGCCTGCTTACAAAAAATTAAGGGTGCCTTCTCGGGTTGAGTTCTAATTTTAAGTAAAATACAGTGCCAATCCTGACTTGTAAAATTACAGGACTAATGTTTGTTTCCTATTGCATCATCTTGGGGATAGAAACTGCCGAGGATATCAAATGGATTATGAGAAAGTGAAGCACAAGTTCCCAGTCGATTTATCAATGTTGCACTCAATGATGAACTCTTTTTTGGCATCCCAAACCATAGTCTTACAGTAGTTGAAGCAAATGCGATTTCTGTGATATTAAATGAATTTTCGTATGTATGTATATGCTTTTTTGTTAACAATAATTATATTACTAGCATTATTAATGATAATATCATTTTTTAATTATTTTTGTTTTAAATGCTTCTTTTATCTATGGCTTATATCACTTTCCACTCATGAATCTATGGAATGAAAACGATGTCTAAAATGTTAAAATACATCGACTTGTGCAAGTAAAATCGATGTCAAAAGTAAAAGTTAATATTAAAATAATTGAAATAAACTGATGTCTTTCACTATAATGCACAACGGTTCCATTGAAAAATGATGTTAAATAGGAACTTTGGCATCACTACATCAAGGAAAACCGATGTGATATATAACATATAACATCATATCTTGGAAGATAATTAATGTCTAAGGTCCTCTTTAACAACGCTTCCACAGACCGACCGATGTACTATAGAATTTAAGACATCATTTTTTTTAAGAATCTGATGTCTATCAATTAAAAGTTCTTCCCTGTTATATGTTTATAGTGCTTTTTAACCTCATAAATACCGTTTTTCACAATCTAGTTTTTACATGTTACTTAAAAAAAGGACTAATTATACAATAGTTTGCTCAGAAAAGCGATGTCTATGTTAATCTTTAACATCGGCTAAAAACCGATGTTAAAGACCCCTACCTTTCTCCACACATGCGAAGACATCGGTTTGAAAAAAAAGACATCGGTCTATAACCGATGTTTAAGGGCATTTTTCTAGTAGTGTAGCCATATAAGCATATCAGGTTAGGATGTCTGGCGCAGTTATCTACCAGCTCAGTTACCAAATTATGATATTATTGGTCTTCGTAGCGAATTTACTAAAATTTTTATGTTTAGACAATAGAAAAAAATATGCTACAAGAGCATGTGATGCAGGTTAATATTAGTGTGACTCTAATCAATCGCATTGCCAATATTTTAGAAACTGTCATCAACATATTGTGCCAACTGCCTAGACAACCATTTAATTACTAAAGACAGCGGATATATAGATCACAAAATCGAACAACTTCAACTCCAAAGAAATTATGATATTTTTCTGGATAATAACTAACTTGATTGACATAATGAATAAGCCTGCCCATGTTCCGAAACCACGTCTGAGCATACTGATACTTGAAGTCTGTCCCCATGGTCCACATGATATAATTTGTCCGAGTAATGTTAGCTTGGTATAGAGAAGTAAAAAGAATTTGAATCTGTTAGCATCACTAGATTTATAGATAAAAAAGATAGAAATTAACCTGAATTTCACAGGGTGTCTTTGGATGCTAAGGTCTGACAACTATATTGTGCCAAATATATGCTATTTAAATTTCAGATTAGGCGATCAATTTCCATCTTCATACTTTATATGTTGATTTTTTATATATTTGTGTGTTTAGTACTAATAATTTCACAACTGTTGTCATTTTCTCAAGATAGTTTGTTAAAGAATATACCTAGCATCTATATGTAAATATGTAAATGAGAAACAACTACAAAATCATATGTAGTGTGCGGAGAGTCAAGTAACTAGACTCAGGTTACTTGTGCTAAGGAAGCAGCTACAAAATCATTAACACGATCTTGGACTTTGTGGTCAAACAAACTCATGTCATCCTTCAATTCAAAAGTAGTTGTTACATCCTTGAAAGTTCAAGCAAAATTTAAAAGCCTATGAAAATTATGTCTCCAAAGAATTTACCTGGACTACGGGAGAATCATCATTGACTTCGAAGTAAAAACCACTTGAGGGTTCATAATTTTCAGGAAATGCAACTGCAAAGATCTAAAAGAAAAAAAATAGATCAGAAGTATTCAGCACAATGACAGTATTCCTTATGACTTCTGAGTCCTTAATTTTAACAATCTCTGGACACAAAGCATTTTTTCTATGGAAAGAGATCTCACTCAATCTTGTTACCAACTCAAAAAGATCTAGCTACTAGAATTTTCAGAGACTAACTATGGAAAGTCATTCCCTTGCATGATATTTGACAAAAAAAACTAGGAGCTTATACGAGTATATATACACTCCCACTAATTGTAACTTTTGTAGGACGGTAATTGTCAGGTTTATCATGTGAGTAAAGATAGTAAGATGCTTAGGTGGTGCACAACTAATGATATGTATATACAATTAACATGCTTTTGCATGTAAAGTCTCATATACACTCTACTACAAATATTTTTAGAAGTTGGAATCGCCTTCTAGAACACACCCTGTTTTATGCAATACGTAAAAGAAAGAACCTCCCAAGATAACATCCCAAATTTGTAGTTGGTAAAAACTCTAATATCAAAGTTTTTGCCAATGCGAGGATACATCTCGATGCCTTGTCACAAGAAACAGACCATTATGCATCTTAATGAATATTAACTGTTGCAAAAAAATCAAGAAGTATGCAACACCTACTGATGCATGTCATACTTGTAAGAGAACATCATACATCTAACTTAACAGTTTTGATATGCAAAAATCATAATAAGTTTATAAAATTACTTAGGAGAAGCGTATAATAAAAATTAGTATGACGCATTCTAGTGGAAAAAAAAATTAAGCAACAATCAGTAAGGCAGAATACCATGTATTCATAAGAAAGATAGCTATTGTCAATGCTAAAAACCAAACTGTCCTATTTGTTATACCTCAAAAGTCATCCATCTTTTTGCAATTTGAAGCCCACCAAAATGCAGTGGTATTAAAGTGGTCTTAGAGCAGAAAAGGGTAGATGATGAATAACACTAGTCTGAACTTTAAAGCATACTTAAATAAACCTTAAGCTCTACTTAGTAAATGATAAGCCTACCAAAATAGGGGTTTTGTAACACCCCCAGATCCGGGTCGTCACGGTCTTTCTTTCCACAATATCACTTCACTTAATTAATAATAAATAACCTTATGCTGTGACCCCACACTAACACACACCACAACCCGTTATAGTCTCAGAGATAAAATTTAAATAAGTACAAGTCTTTGAATCCACAATTTAAAAGTTATTACAACCCAAAATGATTACTTGATAAATTTACAGTTAATTGCCATTATCTGCCACAAGTTATAATTATACATAATTGATTCTCAAAAGTAGATGGTCTGATCTACAATAGATCTACCTCTGCAGCTATAGCAGCTCCAACATCAACGGGAATACGCGGGACGCTTCCCACGCGCTTGCGCTGGGTCTGCTGGAGTCTGGCCATCTTTCCTAACTATTATTGTGTGATGAAGAAATAAAGCAAGGGTGAGCAGCAAGCCCACCAAAATAATATGTATAATGATTTACAATATATGAGCCTACTCATAATACTCATGAAAGTCTTGGTCAAAAGAAATGAACCAAGTTTGATATCTTAATGCGATGAAGTCGCAAAATATTCAGTATATATACATATATACTTTTCAAAATATTGGAAGTCCTCTTCCATGCATAATATACACAAAGTCCCAGTGTATAACTGTATAAAAAAAATATCGTTGCAAGGTGATCTCATATATCTAACCTTGTCTCAACATTTTTCTGAAAATCTTTGTCATTCATAAGACAATTATTAACTAGATATAAGTTTAAAAGATGGAGTTACCAAATACCTACACTTATATCATTTATTAAAGCTACTTGAACTACCACTGTTCAAAGTATAATGAGCTTTCAACAGTTCATCACATAGATGAGACTACAAGACCAGATTTGAATAGATTAACTCTTTAAAATATTATTAAAGGAAATGAAGTTATGACATACTTCATTAAGTTCTGATATATATATATTCATATATATCTCCCATATATTTCCTGAAAACCTCTGTCATGTAAAGTATGAACAGAATTGCAATATCCAATAAATTTGGAAGGAAAAGAATTTTGGCATAAACCCGATATCTTGCTGATCAGGCAAAGATACCAATAAGTAACCTTTTCTACTAGTAGATGGATGAATCCCCCACCGGTCATCACCCTGGCCTCATAAGGACCTTGTGCTGGACCGCCACCCGGCCTCTTACGCGTTGATGGACTGCCACCCAGCCACTTACACAATAATAGATCGTACCCCGGCCTGTCGCTTATGCCGACTCAATTAGATGGGCTTACTTCCCGAACATTGGGCAAGTAATCAATTCATTTACCAAAACTGCAACCTCGTTGCGAATATAAAGTACACCACAGAGCCGGATTCCCCAGGTTTTGAGCGAGTATTTAAATCCCCTTAAAAAAGGAAGATCTTAAATATAAAAATGAGTTTTGGGATCCGCTCTAACTTTAAAAATCATTTTGAAGACTCGAAAACACTTTATAGAGTGTTTGGAGTAAAGCTGATTTAATGAAGTAAATCAGTCCCCAGAATATTTAGAAAATGACTGAATATTATTATTTAAATAATATTCCCATAAAGAATAATCTTTATAAAAATAATTGAAGTAGAAGTATTAAAACTTATACTTGAAACGAGTATTAAATAACCAAAGATATACTTATATGAAAGTATTATCTTTATTTGAATAATCGAAAATAAGTTTGATTATTGACACCTTATTCTTTAATAAAATAAGGAATATACCTCAACAAATAATCGGAGTCATAGATCCTCAAATGAATATTCAAATAATATTCATTAAATAATATAAACTGAGTCATAAGCCTTCGAATGAATATTCAAATAATATTCAATAAATAATATAAAAGAGTCATAAGCCCTCGAATGAATATTCAAATAATATTCAAATAAATAAATAAAAAGGAGTCATACGCCTTCGAATAATATTCGAAATAATATTCAATAATAAAATAAAGTTAAAGTTATCGAATAAACCTTATTCGATTAATAGTTTGGAAAATTATAACCATATATACAAAATCTACTCGGGATCCTCGACTCCCGGTTTTAGAAAATATTTTCACCTTTGGGTCCCTATACTAAGGGTATATGCAAGTTACCGCTATTCTCTAGCATAGGTATTATCAACTGAACCAACAGATATATATTTCAAGAACATGAAACAGGCATGCATATATACCATATCACATGCTACAATATATCGCAAGAATTTGCTAAATAACCAATATGCATTTATCGCAAGATCATGCATATACAAATGTATACATCACAACAACAGTATAACGGATAGAATACTTGCCTGAGCGACTTGGGGTGATAAAAGGCTCGGGACGAGTCTGGTAACCTATAAACAACAAGTAAGTTGGAATTAAACCAAAATCACTTGTAAATCTATACTTTAACTAATTTAGACTCTAACGCTTGTTTTGCGCTCACTGATTTGCTTAAGTCACTCGGGTACCCTCGGCTCCACCATTTTTAATAATTTAACCTTTACGAGTTTTAAAGCGATTCCTTCGTGAGTGTCTTACCAACTGCCTAACACACTTACCATAAATGTTTCATACATTAATTAACCCTTTTTGGTCTTTAACCTATGTTTCAAAGTAAGGCGAGGGAAAAAGTTTCGTTCGCGAAACGCCGTTACTTGAAACGGTCGTTTCTCCTAAACCGTGCATCGGAATCGAACGAACTACATATCAAAACGAAGCTCGTAACATGAGCTATCTAAACATGGCAGTGGTCATAATCTAGCAGGGGGTTCTCGGGACCTAATGTTATGAACAAAAACAGTCTACAGAAAATCGGACGTTACGACGGCTATGTTTACGCGATTTCCCAAATTTAAACCAATTCAAACAACCACAATTTCAACTCCAATTCACAACCCAATCAAACCTCCATCTAAACTACATTACAACAGCCCCCAATCAACTCAATATTACCAATTTGTTCATCTAAACCAAGTCAAAAAAAGTGACCAAGAACTTCAAATCTAACAAGCATCACTCCTAACTCCAAAATCAACAAAACCACTTACTAAATAAAGCTCTATCATGAGTACACACTCATTACACTAACCCATCATCTAACATTATGAAATCCAAACCAACAAAACTTAATACTAATGGTTTGAGAAGTTATACCTTCCTTGGAGAGTGGAGAATCAAGAGAATGGCTTGGAATCACCTTTAAAGTCCTTATCCAAGCTTAATCTAAACAAAACTTCAAGAACACAAATTTTAGTTCTTGAAAACATTATTCACCATCTTCTTTCATGATTTATAGAAAAAGATTGGCTTGGAATTTGAAGCTTAAACTTATAGGAAGTATGTAATTATCCATGGGGAAGCTTAGATAATTACCTTGCTAAATAGTAAGTGGAGGAGCTTGGACTTTCATTTTTTTAAGAAAAGCACCCGAGAGCATGAAGAAGAAGAAGAGAGATTTTTGTGTTTTGGCTTGATTTGCTTTTGGTTGGTTGATTTTTGTTGTTTGTTTTAGTGAATTACCTAGTTGCCCTTGGTTTTGTGTGGTTAAAAAGTCACCACATCTCACTCCTTCCCATGTCATGCTTGCATCACTTTGTGATGTCATCACCCCTCCTTTGTCCTCTTTCTATTGGTTGGATGACATCATCCCCACTAATCCCTTTGATTAGCTTCCTAATTGTTTGCCTAATGATCGCTGATCTGTTATACGGTTCGCTTAACTTTCGTTTTCGTTTATCGTTTGAGGGATCATACCCGGGATCTTATTACTTAGGTTCCCTTATCCTTTCTCAATATATTGTATTCCTTCTGTGATCCTCTCTTATAATCCTTTAATTTAAATCCTTTTTATCCTGTTACCTTTTTCTCAATTCTTTCCGTATCTAGTGGATTTCCGGGAAAAATCCAAGTGTTCGGAAATTGGATTCTGACGATCTTTACATACACTTATATACCACATAGAGTACTAATAATATCCCAGAAGATCAATAACAGAACCCCTACATAGTGTGGCATGAAAAATTTTCTCATTCAGCAAAAACACTATTCATAAGGGTTTCAAAAATTTTCCAAAAATTGGGGTTATTACAGTCTCCCCTCCTTAAAAGGATTCCGTCCCGGAATCAAATAGAAAACAAATGGGGATACTTTCTTAGCATTACACTTTCTAACTCTCGAGTAAATTTTCCCATATTGTGGTCCTGCCACCAAACTCCGCCTAGTTTGATAATCCTTCCCCTAAGCACTTGTTTCTTTTCACTCTATAACCCTTCCTGGTTGCTCCATATAGGTTACGTCTGGTTGCATGTCTATGCGCTCATACGCCGCTATTTATCTGGCATCTGAATTATACTTCCTTAACATTGATACGTGGAACACGTTACGACCTGCTACATATTCGGGGTTAGGGCTAGCTCATATGCTAACTTCCCAAACGTCTTAATATATCCAAGGGTCCAACAAATTATAGACTCAGCTTTCCTTTCTTTCCGAACCTCATCAATCCTTTCCAAGGGATACCTATAACATTACTAGGTCCCCTATTTCATACTCTTTATCCTTTCGTGTCAAATCAACATACTTATCATGTCCATCTTGGGCTACTACCAGCCGTCCTCTGATTAGATCTATCATATCCTTGGTCCTTTGGACTACTGCGGGTCCGAGCATCTTGCGCTCTACAACTTCATCCTAACATAAGGGAGATCGACATTGTCTTCCCTCAAGGATCTCATAAGGCAACATCTCGATAATGACATATGATCTATTGTCGTAAGAAAACTCAATCCGTGTTAAGTGATCATTCCAATTTCTTTCAAGTCTATTGCACAGACTCTCATTATAGCTTTTAGCATTAGAGCTTCTGCTTCTCAATACCCATTCTTTTCGAGTTCGTAATCGCTACTACCTTCCGTTCCTAATATTATAATGGTTATACTTTTGCTCGTTAGCGTTCTATAACCTTTTAATAACCATGTCAACCTTAGTATCACGAATGTGTTTCCATTCCGAATACTACCACAACTTTATTACTCCTTTTTCAGCTGTTTCTATTTTCGAAAGCTTAATCCTTCATATAGAAGTAAAAGAATTTATTGAGAGATCACTATGATCATGAACACTTGTTATATCGCATAGTTAGTACAGAAGGTGGCTAGCCTTTAGTACTTGACAAGCAATTAAACAATAGATGGTATCCTACTAGGCTTCTATCACACAGATAGATAGTCATTCGGCAATACCTCCCCTTTCTAGAAGGGTTGTTCTTCTCAGCTTACATGAAATGAAAAGAAGAGAAAAGAACGAATTGAAGAGAAGTGTATATATGAAAAAAAATATACTGCCACAAAATATCTGGCTTGGAACCTACCTCTGAACTATAGAGGTTTGTCATAGGAGAACAAAACATATACGTATTTATATCAGCATCAAGTATTATAGCATCGTATTTCCCATGCCTAAATATTTCTATTCCGTCCATCATTCTATGGACCCATGCTCTTCCTCGAGCTTATACACAATTACCTTTGAAACTCCCTCGACATCGAAAATCGAATCTGGGATCTCATTCTATACATCATCGTTACTAGAATTCTATGCTCGCACCGCAACCTTCCTCGTATAATAATACGACTCTCTTATTGATAAGAAAGAATAATTATTCACTAGGTAGATACTCTACTTAATTAGTCTATCAATGATAACTTATACACTACCACGACCCGATTAGTGGTACTCAATCTCAACACCCATTCCAATACAACTCTCATGGTTGTAATCAGCTCACTACTCGCAGAATCATTGCTGCCTTACTATGGTCCACCACTGACCTACTGTCATCATTCACACTTCCATAAAATCTTAATATCTAACCATACGGAGTCTATATATGTCGTATCAAATCATTCTAAGGAGGTAACATAATCACCATTCCTGATTCATGAAGAACACTCCTGATCCTGACATACATACATGACATGAAGCAGATAAAAGTGCAGAAGAGTTTCAATCAAAGCAATGATAGCAGGTTAATACCATTCTTAATCATACGCCCTAAATAGAAGAATTAACTCAAGGGTTCATCTAGTCCTTTTTGAAACATGGTCCTGGCTTATCTCAAGATAGGACCTTCTAAGATAGATAGCCCGTTCATGGCGATTACACGAATTAAACCTTTACCAACTACTATTACGGTTGGGTATTGCACAGTCATCAGAAGGAATGTCAATCTTCCAAACCATAATTCAACCTTCACATTTTTAACCATCATCACTGTATTCTTTTGGCACACGCGCCTATAATTATCCACTTACCTTTAAAGTGTCGGCCACCTCTTTGGCCTTTCCTGATAGTAAAATTTCCTTACAGTCAATGTCATTTTAACCACCTCCAAATAAATTTTCTACCTTACTTCCGATCACTGCTTGAGTGAAGATGTTTTCCTTAAAATCAGATGGAAAAAAAATATATCACCATTTTTCCATAAGTTATTGCCTCAGTCTTTAGAGGCTAATCACTGTCAAGACTGACTCTCAATCATACTTAGAACATTTTTTTTCTTAAGTCCTAATTGCCCTGAACAATTTCGACCATTACTGGTTCGATCCATACTTTCTCGTGGTTTAACACGTGCCCCACTTGGCATCATTATAATTACGTCATATTTCCTTTATCCACATTTCTATTCTTGAGAATTTTGAATATTACCTTTTTCCTTATAAAACCTCTAAGGTTATCCTTCAATCGTTCCTCCTGTATTCCCTAGATACAGGGCATATCACAACACCATTTACTAATAGTAGAACCATTGTCTATATACTTCTGCAAAATTTCTCCACTGATTTTTAAAGGTTGTTGTTACCTTAACCCTTTCCCAATCATACTGTCAAAACTCATACTGTCCCTATTAAGGGTGACATGCCAACCTTTATGCAGTCCCCTAGGATTCATTTTAAGTTACCAATGTTCTATCCTTAATTCCACCTTAAAAAGGTACCTGCATCCTTCCACGAATAAATCAAGTCATATATCCTTGATAGATTATCATATTCATCATTCCCACCTCGATAGTCTATACCTAACTTCATAATAGCATCCTTATTCAAATTGAGGTCAATCCGTATGGCCTCCAAAAGATAACAACGGTTATCCGCTTGTCTTGCCTAATTTGGTAACGATAAGAAGGATGTTCTGGAAGATATTGGTCGTGTTCAACGTGAACTTCTTCTTAATAATTCCTTATTTACTTTTGTTATTTATCTCAACAGTCGCCTCAATGTTGGGATATCTTTCATACCTGGCGTCTCCCTTTCTGGGTATCAAGCCACCGGTCTTACATTTCACCTTCTTGAAGGTCACTTCCTTCATCCAATTTTTCCTAATTTCTTACTTCCTTATCCCCTTAGTCTATCCGCGTCTCATTATTTATCCTTCGAATTATCTCAAGGTTTCCTCGAATCCTCCCAACTTACAGGGGATAAACTATATGTATCTCTTATGCCCTCAACCATCAATTTTAACTTATGGTGAATCACCCTCATCCTGACGAATGCATACTTTTCTATTTCTATTGCTACGAGTCGTTAGGGTTTCCTCATACCCAACTCCCTTATCATACCTCAAACTCTATTGTCGTTATATTCCTTTCCACTTCAATTTCTTTTTATTTTCCTTTCTCTTATCATTATTTCATGAACCAACACACATAAGCATTGATTTCAAACATCCCGTCATTCTGGATTCGTGTCCTCAGAACGAATCTTGACAACTTTTACATCTTAGATTCATAATTCATCATACTCTTCTGCCTTTGTTCTGGCTCTAAAGCTTTTACACTATCTCCTTATCTTTGGGAATTACTTTCCCAAAAACAATTGACTGAACTTAAATCAGTTTATTATAATCTCTTACTCCGTGCCTTCCTTGGTCTTTCACCAGCGGGTGGTCTCTCTCTTAGGAGGGTAAGTGACAAAAATAGTCTTTTATGGTTCGTCAATCATTCAGAATCTCAAATGATTCTTCTATTTCCTTTAGCCAGGCTCTTGCCTCGACTAGGTCAACCTGTTCCTTGGAACTCTGAGAGCTTAGCGATTTAAAGGTTATGAAAGAATTTCACACCACATTGTTTCCTCAGGGTGGTGGTTGGGGATAATAGTCTAAGTTCTGTCTAGACTGGTCCATAAATTGTCGTATAGGAGTACCATCTCGGGTCTCCTTTCCTTACTCGACTTTCTGTTTCCTTAGTATGAAATGTTTCAACCTTCTCCCATAATCGGGGTTATCTTATACATTAAAAACCTTGTTTTCCACTCTATTATGTTATGGGTTCTTTCTTTCTTGATGGCAACCTCCCTGACTATCACAGTCAGGGTTTGCCCTAAATCCTATTCCTCAAACTATGGCTGTCATCTAAGTTCTCATCCTTACGCTCTTGAACTTTTGGAACCCAATTTCTGTAGGAATACCTCATTGTTCCCTTATCATCTTTCTCTAGCACCGTATGCTCTTTTCCAAAAATTCGGTCTGTATTGCAATCTCAAACAGCTTTTCGGTACCGGCTCCGGTTACCTTCACTTCTATTTCTATTTTCTCAAAATCTCTTATAAACTCTCCAAAAGACATTATCATCTTGAGTCTCTCCTTTTTACTAAGGGCATCAGCCACCATATTGGCTTTCCCCGAACGATAAAGAATCTCCCAATCATTATTCTTGATTAGCTCTAACTGCCTCCTCTGGCATATGTTGAGCTCTTTCTACGTGAAAATGTACTAGAGCACTTATGGCTTAGGTAATTCTCGCACTTCTCTCCATACAAGTAGTGCCTCCAATCTTTAGGGTAAACTATTACCACGAGCCTAAGCTCATGAGCGGGGATATCGGATTTCATATTACCTTAATTGTCTTGACATGTACGTGATTACCTTACCGTGCTGCATACGCACGCACCCTAAGCCCTTGTGCGAAGCGTCACTACACTTCACAAAATCTCCTTTTCCATCCGGCAACGCCAGCATAGGGGCCATCACCAACCTCTGCTTCAGTTTTTTGAAAGCTGTTCTCGCATTTCTCTGTCCATTCGAACTTCTCAGTCTTACGAGTAAGCCGCGTTAAAGGGGCTACTATCTTTACAACTTGAACGAACCTCCGGTAGTGACCGGCCAATCCTACCTCTGGTAGTCGACCAAACCATGGTCATCAATTCATCAGTGGTCCTTTATCCAATCCTGTCAGGATCCTCCATGGGATCCTCCTCAACAACTATCCCTTCTAGGACAACATCCTCAACCGCTAAATCCTCAATATCAACATCATCCGGTCCTGCATTAGGACACTCTATCGGATCCACAATCCGATCTCCAATTAGTAATAAAATATCATCGCGATGTTGCTCCTCAACCTCAGGGTTCGGAGTCCCGCTACCATATACGATAACGAACTACGCTCCTATCACGATATTTATAAGGGTTCCCATAAGGGTTTTAACTGTCAGCACTACTTTAAGTAGTCCGACCATGAACTTGGCAAGAGTTCTTATTATCTTTGTGAGTTTGTTATTATATCGACGCATCATCTCTGAGGTTTATAACGCTTAGCTCTGATACCATTTCTGTAACACCCCCAGATCCGGGGTCGGGGATCCGGGTCGTCACGGTCTTTCTTTCCACAATATCACTTCTATTAATTAATAATAAATAACCTTATGCTGTGACCCCACACTAACACACACCACAACCCGTTATAGTCTCAGAGATAAAATTTAAATAAGTACAAGTCTTTGAATCCACAATTTAAAAGTTATTACAACCCAAAATGATTACTTGATAAATTTACAGTTAATTGCCATTATCTGCCACAAGTTATAATTATACATAATTGATTCTCAAAAGTAGATGGTCTGATCTACAATAGATCTACCTCTGCAGCTATAGCAGCTCCAACATCAACGGGAAGACGCGGGACGCTTCACACGCGCTTGCGCTGGGTCTGCTGGAGTCTGGCCATCTTTCCTAACTGTTGTTGTGTGATGAAGAAATAAAGCAAGGGTGAGCAGCAAGCCCACCAAAATAATATGTATAATGATTTACAATATATGAGCCTACTCATAATACTCATGAAAGTCTTGGTCAAAAGAAATGAACCAAGTTTGATATCTTAATGCGATGAAGTCGCAAAATATTCAGTATATATACATATATACTTTTCAAAATATTGGAAGTCCTCTTCCATGCATAATATACACAAAGTCCCAGTGTATAACTGTATAAAAAAATATCGTTGCAAGGTGATCTCATATATCTAACCTTGTCTCAACGTTTTTCTGAAAATCTTTGTCATTCGTAAGACAATTATTAACTAGATATAAGTTTAAAAGATGGAGTTACCAAATACTTCACTACACTTATATCATTTATTAAAGCTACTTGAACTACCACTGTTCAAAGTATAATGAGCTTTCAACAGTTCATCACATAGATGAGACTACAAGACCAGATTTGAATAGATTAACTCTTTAAAATATTATTAAAGGAAATGAAGTTATGACATACTTCATTAAGTTCTGATATATATATATATATTCATATATATCTCCCATATATTTCCTGAAAACCTCTGTCATGTAAAGTATGAACAGAATTGCAATATCCAATAAATTTGAAAGGAAAAGAATTTTGGCATAAACCCGATATCTTGCTGATCAGGCAAAGATACCAATAAGTAACCTTTTCTACTAGTAGATGGATGAATCCCCCACCGGTCATCACCCTGGCCTCATAAGGACCTTGTGCTGGACCGCCACCCGGCCTCTTACGCGTTGATGGACTGCCACCCAGCCACTTACACAATAATAGACCGTACCCCGGCCTGTCGCTTATGCCGACTCAATTAGATGGGCTTACTTCCCGAACATTGGGCAAGTAATCAATTCATTTACCAAAACTGCAACCTCGTTGCGAATATAAAGTACACCACAGAGCCGGATTCCCCAGGTTTTGAGCGAGTATTTAAATCCCCTTAAAAAAGAAAGATCTTAAATATAAAAATGAGTTTTGGGATCCGCTCTAACTTTAAAAATCATTTTGAAGACTCGAAAACACTTTATAGAGTGTTTGGAGTAAAGCTGATTTAATGAAGTAAATCAGTCCCCAGAATATTTAGAAAATGACTGAATATTATTATTTAAATAATATTCCCATAAAGAATAATCTTTATAAAAATAATTGAAGTAGAAGTATTAAAACTTATACTTGAAACGAGTATTAAATAACCAAAGATATACTTATATGAAAGTATTATCTTTATTTGAATAATCGAAAATAAGTTTGATTATTGACACCTTATTCTTTAATAAAATAAGGAATATACCTCAGCAAATAATCGGAGTCATAGATCCTCAAATGAATATTCAAATAATATTCATTAAATAATATAAACTGAGTCATAAGCCTTCGAATGAATATTCAAATAATATTTAATAAATAATATAAAAGAGTCATAAGCCCTCGAATGAATATTCAAATAATATTCAAATAAATAAATAAAAGGAGTCATACGCCTTCGAATAATATTCGAAATAATATTCAATAATAAAATAAAGTTAAAGTTATCGAATAAACCTTATTCGATTAATAGTTTGGAAAACTATAACCATATATACAAAATCTACTCGGGATCCTCGACTCCCGGTTTTAGAAAATATTTTCACCTTTGGGTCCCTATACTAAGGGTATATGCAAGTTACCGCTATTCTCTAGCATAGGTATTATCAACTGAACCAACAGATATATATTTCAAGAAAATGAAACAGGCATGCATATATACCATATCACATGCTACAATATATCGCAAGAATTTGCTAAATAACCAATATGCATTTATCGCAAGATCATGCATATACAAATGTATACATCACAACAACAGTATAACGGATAGAATACTTGCCTGAGCGACTTGGGGTGATAAAAGGCTCGGGACGAGTCTGGTAACCTATAAACAACAAGTAAGTTGGAATTAAACCAAAATCACTTGTAAATCTATACTTTAACTAATTTAGACTCTAACGCTTGTTTTGCGCTCACTGATTTGCTTAAGTCACTCGGGTACCCTCGGCTCCACCATTTTTAATAATTTAACCTTTACGAGTTTTAAAGCGATTCCTTCGTGAGTGTCTTACCAACTGCCTAACACACTTACCATAAATGTTTCATACATTAATTAACCCTTTTTGGTCTTTAACCTATGTTTCAAAGTAAGGCGAGGGAAAAAGTTTCGTTCGCGAAACGCCGTTACTTGAAACGGTCGTTTCTCCTAAACCGTGCATCGGAATCGAACGAACTACATATCAAAACGAAGCTCGTAACATGAGCTATCTAAACATGGCAGTGGTAATAATCTAGCAGGGGGTTCTCGGGTCCTAATGTTATGAACAAAAACAGTCTACAGAAAATCGGACGTTACGACGGCTATGTTTACGCGATTTCCCAAATTTAAACCAATTCAAACAACCACAATTTCAACTCCAATTCACAACCCAATCAAACCTCCATCTAAACTACATTACAACAGCCCCCAATCAACTCAATATTACCAATTTGTTCATCTAAACCAAGTCAAAAAAAGTGACCAAGAACTTCAAATCTAACAAGCATCACTCCTAACTCCAAAATCAACAAAACCACTTACTAAATAAAGCTCTATCATGAGTACACACTCATTACACTAACCCATCATCTAACATTATGAAATCCAAACCAACAAAACTTAATACTAATGGTTTTAGAAGTTATACCTTCCTTGGAGAGTGGAGAATCAAGAGAATGGCTTGGAATCACCTTTAAAGTCCTTATCCAAGCTTAATCTAAACAAAACTTCAAGAACACAAATTTTAGTTCTTGAAAACACTATTCACCATCTTCTTTCATGATTTATAGAAAAAGATTGGCTTGGAATTTGAAGCTTAAACTTATAGGAAGTATGTAATTATCCATGGGGAAGCTTAGATAATTACCTTGCTAAATAGTAAGTGGAGGAGCTTGGACTTTCATTTTTTTAAGAAAAGCACCCGAGAGCATGAAGAAGAAGAAGAGAGATTTTTGTGTTTTGGCTTGATTTGCTTTTGGTTGGTTGATTTTTGTTGTTTGTTTTAGTGAATTACCTAGTTGCCCTTGGTTTTGTGTGGTTAAAAAGTCACCACATCTCCCTCCTTCCCATGTCATGCTTGCATCACTTTGTGATGTCATCACCCCTCCTTTGTCCTCTTTCTATTGGTTGGATGACATCATCCCCACTAATCCCTTTGATTAGCTTCCTAATTGTTTGCCTAATGATCGCTGATCTGTTATACGGTTCGCTTAACTTTCGTTTTCGTTTATCATTTGAGGGATCATACCCGGGATCTTATTACTTAGGTTCCCTTATCCTTTCTCAATATATTGTATTCCTTCTGTGATCCTCTCTTATAATCCTTTAATTTAAATCCTTTTTATCCTGTTACCTTTTTCTCAATTCTTTCCGTATCTAGTGGATTTCCGGGAAAAATCCAAGTGTTCAGAAATTGGATTCTGACGATCTTTACATACACTTATATACCACATAGAGTACTAATAATATCCCAGAAGATCAATAACAGAACCCCTACATAGTGTGGCATGAAAAATTTTCTCATTCAGCAAAAACACTATTCATAAGGGTTTCAAAAATTTTCCAAAAATTGGGGTTATTACAGTCTCCCCTCCTTAAAAGGATTCCGTCCCGGAATCAAATAGAAAACAAATGGGGATACTTTCTTAGCATTACACTTTCTAACTCTCGAGTAAATTTTCCCATATTGTGGTCCTGCCACCAAACTCCGCCTAGTTTGATAATCCTTCCCCTAAGCACTTGTTCCTTTTCACTCTATAACCCTTCCTGGTTGCTCCATATAGGTTACGTCTGGTTGTATGTCTATGCGCTCATACGCCTCTATTTATCTGGCATCTGAATTACACTTCCTTAACATTGATACATGGAACACGTTACGACCTGCTACATATTCGGGGTTAGGGCTAGCTCATATGCTAACTTCCCAAACGTCTTAATATATCCAAGGGTCCAACAAATTGTAGACTCAGCTTTCCTTTCTTTCCGAACCTCATCAATCCTTTCCAAGGGATACCTATAACATTACTAGGTCCCCTATTTCATACTCTTTATCCTTTCGTGTCAAATCAACATACTTATCATGTCCATCTTGGGCTACTACCAGCCGTCCTCTGATTAGATCTATCATATCCTTGGTCCTTTGGACTACTGCGGGTCCGAGCATCTTGCGCTCTATAACTTCATCCTAACATAAGGGAGATCGACATTGTCTTCCCTCAAGGATCTCATAAGGCGACATCTCGATAATGACATATGATCTATTGTCGTAAGAAAACTCAATCCGTGTTAAGTGATCATTCCAATTTCTTTCAAGTCTATTGCACAGACTCTCATTATAGCTTTTAGCATTAGAGCTTCTGCTTCTCAATACCCATTCTTTTCGAGTTCGTAATCGCTACTACCTTCCATTCCTAATATTATACTGGTTATACTTTTGCTCGTTAGCGTTCTATAACCTTTTAATAACCATGTCAACCTTAGTATCACGAATGTGTTTCCATTCCGAATACTACCACAACTTTATTACTCCTTTTTCAGCTGTTTCTATTTTCGAAAGCTTAATCCTTCATATAGAAGTAAAAGAATTTATTGAGAGATCACTATGATCATGAACACTTGTTATATCGCATAGTTAGTACAGAAGGTGGCCAGCCTTTAGTACTTGACAAGCAATTAAACAATAGATGGTATCCTACTAGGCTTCTATCACACAGATAGATAGTCATTCGGCAATACCTCCCCTTTCTAGAAGGGTTGTTCTTCTCAGCTTACATGAAATGAAAAGAAGAGAAAAGAACGAATTGAAGAGAAGTGTATATATGAAAAAAAAATATACTGCCACAAAATATCTGGCTTGGAACCTACCTCTGAACTATAGAGGTTTGTCATAGGAGAACAAAACATATACGTATTTATATCAGCATCAAGTATTATAGCATCGTATTTCCCATGCCTAAATATTTCTATTCCGTCCATCATTCTATGGACCCATGCTCTTCCTCGAGCTTATACACAATTACCTTTGAAACTCCCTCGACATCGAAAATCGAATCTGGGATCTCATTCTATACATCATCGTTACTAGAATTCTATGCTCGCACTGCAACCTTCCTCGTATAATAATACGACTCTCTTATTGATAAGAAAGAATAATTATTCACTAGGTAGATACTCGACTTAATTAGTCTATCAATGATAACTTATACACTACCACGACCCGATTAGTGGTACTCAATCTCAACACCCATTCCAATACAACTCTCATGGTTGTAATCAGCTCACTACTCGCAGAATCATTGCTGCCTTACTATGGTCCACCACTGACCTACTGTCGTCATTCACTTTTCCATAAAATCTTAATATCTAACCATACGGAGTCTATATATGTCG
Source organism: Apium graveolens (assembly GCF_009905375.1). Lineage (NCBI taxonomy): Eukaryota > Viridiplantae > Streptophyta > Magnoliopsida > Apiales > Apiaceae > Apium > Apium graveolens. The sequence goes on along the minus strand of NC_133652.1, from coordinate 182,993,446 downwards.
TATCAAATCATTCTAAGGAGGTAACATAATCACCATTCCTGATTCATGAAGAACACTCCTGATCCTGACATACATACATGACATGAAGCAGATAAAAGTGCAGAAGAGTTTCAATCAAAGCAATGATAGCAGGTTAATACCATTCTCAATCATACGCCCTAAATAGAAGAATTAACTCAAGGGTTCATCTAGTCCTTTTTGAAACATGGTCCTGGCTTATCTCAAGATAGGACCATCTAAGATAGATAGCCCGTTCATGGCGATTACACGAATTAAACCTTTACCAACTACTATTACGGTTGGGTATTGCACAGTCATCAGAAGGAATGTCAATCTTCCAAACCATAATTCAACCTTCACATTTTTAACCATCATCACTGTATTCTTTTGGCACACGCGCCTATAATTATCCACTTACCTTTAAAGTGTCGGCCACCTCTTTGGCCTTTCCTGATAGTAAAATTTCCTTACAGTCAATGTCATTTTAACCACCTCCAAATAAATTTTCTACCTTACTTCCGATCACTGCTTGAGTGAAGATGTTTTCCTTAAAATCAGATGGAAAAAAAATATATCACCATTTTTCCATAAGTTATTGCCTCAGTCTTTAGAGGCTAATCACTGTCAAGACTGACTCTCAATCATACTTAGAACATTTTTTTTTTCTTAAGTCCTAATTGCCCTGAACGATTTCGACCATTACTGGTTCGATCCATACTTTCTCGTGGTTTAACACGTGCCCCACTTGGCATCATTATAATTACATCATATTTCCTTTATCCACATTTCTATTCTTGAGAATTTTGAATATTACCTTTTTCCTTATAAAACCTCTAAGGTTATCCTTAAATCGTTCCTCCTGTATTCCCTAGATACAGGGCATATCACAACACCATTTACTAATAGTAGAACCATTGTCTATATACTTCTGCAAAATTTCTCCACTGATTCTTAAAGGTTGTTGTTACCTTAACCCTTTCCCAATCATACTGTCAAAACTCATACTGTCCCTATTAAGGGTGACATGCCAACCTTTATGCAGTCCCCTAGGATTCATTTTAAGTTACCAATGTTCTATCCTTAATTCCACCTTAAAAAGGTACCTGCATCCTTCCACGAATAAATCAAGTCATATATCCTTGATAGATTATCATATTCATCATTCCCACCTCGATAGTCTATACCTAACTTCATAATAGCATCCTTATTCAAATTGAGGTCAATCCATATGGCCTCCAAAAGATAACAACGGTTATCCGCTTGTCTTGCCTAATTTGGTAACGATAAGAAGGATGTTCTGGAAGATATTGGTCGTGTTCAACGTGAACTTCTTCTTAATAATTCCTTATTTACTTTTGTTGTTTATCTCAACAGTCGCCTCAATGTTGGGATATCTTTCATACCTGGCGTCTCCCTTTCTGGGTATCAAGCCACCGGTCTTACATTTCACCTTCTTGAAGGTCACTTCCTTCATCCAATTTTTCCTAATTTCTTACTTCCTTATCCCCTTAGTCTATCCGTGTCTCATTATTTATCCTTCGAATTATCTCAAGGTTTCCTCGAATCCTCCCAACTTACAGGGGATAAACTATATGTATCTCTTATGCCCTCAACCATCAATTTTAACTTATGGTGAATCACCCTCATCCTGACGAATGCATACTTTTCTATTTCTATTGCTACGAGTCGTTAGGGTTTCCTCATACCCAACTCCCTTATCATACCTCAAACTCTATTGCCGTTATATTCCTTTCCACTTCAATTTCTTTTTATTTTCCTTTCTCTTATCATTATTTCATGAACCAACACACATAAGCATTGATTTCAAACATCCCGTCATTCTGGATTCGTGTCCTCAGAACGAATCTTGACAACTTTTACATCTTAGATTCATAATTCATCATACTCTTCTGCCTTTGTTCTGGCTCTAAAGCTTTTACACTATCTCCTTATCTTTGGGAATTACTTTCCCAAAAACAATTGACTGAACTTAAATCAGTTTATTATAATCTCTTACTCCGTGCCTTCCTTGGTCTTTCACCAGCGGGTGGTCTCTCTCTTAGGAGGGTAAGTGACAAAAATAGTCTTTTATGGTTCGTCAATCATTCAGAATCTCAAATGATTCATCTATTTCCTTTAGCCAGGCTCTTGCCTCGACTAGGTCAACCTGTTCCTTGGAACTCTGAGAGCTTAGCAATTTAAAGGTTATGAAAGAATTTCACACCACATTGTTTCCTCAGGGTGGTGGTTGGGGATAATAGTCTAAGTTCTGTCTAGACTGGTCCATAAATTGTCGTATATGAGTACCATCTCGGGTCTCCTTTCCTTACTCGACTTTCTGTTTCCTTAGTGTGAAATGTTTCAACCTTCTCCCATAATCGGGGTTATCTTATACATTAAAAACCTTGTTTTCCACTCTATTATGTTATGGGTTCTTTCTTTCTTGATGGCAACCTCCCTGACTATCACGGTCAGGGTTTGCCCTAAATCCTATTCCTCAAACTATGGCTGTCATCTAATTTCTCATCCTTACGCGCTTGAACTTTTGGAACCCAATTTCTGTAGGAATACCTCATTGTTCCCTTATCATCTTTCTCTAGCACCGTATGCTCTTTTCCAAAAATTCGGTCTGTATTGCAATCTCAAACAGCTTTTCGGTACCGGCTCCGGTTACCTTCACTTCTATTTCCATTTTCTCAAAATCTCTTATAAACTCTCCAAAAGACATTATCATCTTGAGTCTCTCCTTTTTACTAAGGGCATCAGCCACCATATTGGCTTTCCCCGAACGATAAAGAATCTCCCAATCATTATTCTTGATTAGCTCTAACTGCCTCCTCTGGCATATGTTGAGCTCTTTCTACGTGAAAATGTACTAGAGCACTTATGGCTTAGGTAATTCTCGCACTTCTCTCCATACAAGTAGTGCCTCCAATCTTTAGGGTAAACTATTACCACGAGCCTAAGCTCATGAGCGGGGATATCGAATTTCATATTACCTTAATTGTCTTGACATGTACGCGATTACCTTACCATGCTGCATACGCACGCACCCTAAGCCCTTGTGTGAAGCGTCACTACACTTCACAAAATCTCCTTTTCCATCCGGCAACGCCAGCATAGGGGCCATCACCAACCTCTGCTTCAGTTTTTTTGAAAGCTATTCTCGCATTTCTCTGTCCATTCGAACTTCTCAGTCTTACGAGTAAGCCGCGTTAAAGGGGCTATTATCTTTACAACTTGAACGAACCTCCGGTAGTGACCGGCCAATCCTACCTCTGGTAGTCGACCAAACCATGGTCATCAATTCATCGGTGGTCCTTTATCCAATCCTGTCAGGATCCTCCACGGGATCCTCCTTAACAACTATCCCTTCTAGGACAACATCCTCAACCGCTAAATCCTCAATATCAACATCATCCGGTCCTGCATTAGGACACTCTATCGGATCCACAATCCGATCTCCAATTAGTAATAAAATATCATCGCGATGTTGCTCCTCAACCTCAGGGTTCGGAGTCCCGCTACCATATACGATAACGAACTACGCTCCTATCACGATATTTATAAGGGTTCCCATAAGGGTTTTAACTGTCAGCACTACTTTAAGTAGTCCGACCATGAACTTGGCAAGAGTTCTTATTATCTTTGTGAGTTTGTTATTATATCGACGCATCATCTCTGAGGTTTATAACGCTTAGCTCTGATACCATTTCTGTAACACCCCCAGATCCGGGGTCGGGGATCCGGGTCGTCACGGTCTTTCTTTCCACAATATCACTTCACTTAATTAATAATAAATAACCTTATGCTGTGACCCCACACTAACACACACCACAACCCGTTATAGTCTCAGAGATAAAATTTAAATAAGTACAAGTCTTTGAATCCATAATTTAAAAGTTATTACAACCCAAAATGATTACTTGATAAATTTACAGTTAATTGCCATTATCTGCCACAAGTTATAATTATACATAATTGATTCTCAAAAGTAGATGGTCTGATCTACAATAGATCTACCTCTGCAGCTATAGCAGCTCCAACATCAACGGGAAGACGCGGGACGCTTCCCACGCGCTTGCGCTGGGTCTGCTGGAGTCTGGCCATCTTTCCTAACTGTTGTTGTGTGATGAAGAAATAAAGCAGGGTGAGCAGCAAGCCCACCAAAATAATATGTATAATGATTTACAATATATGAGCCTACTCATAATACTCATGAAAGTCTTGGTCAAAAGAAATGAACCAAGTTTGATATCTTAATGCGATGAAGTCGCAAAATATTCAGTATATATACATATATACTTTTCAAAATATTGGAAGTCCTCTTCCATGCATAATATTAACAAAGTCCCAGTGTATAACTGTATAAAAAAAATATCGTTGCAAGGTGATCTCATATATCTAACCTTGTCTCAATGTTTTTCTGAAAATCTTTGTCATTCATAAGACAATTATTAACTAGATATAAGTTTAAAAGATGGAGTTACCAAATACTTCACTACACTTATATCATTTATTAAAGCTACTTGAACTACCACTGTTCAAAGTATAATGAGCTTTCAACAGTTCATCACATAGATGAGACTACAAGACCAGATTTGAATAGATTAACTCTTTAAAATATTATTAAAGGAAATGAAGTTATGACATACTTCATTAAGTTCTGATATATATATATATATATATATATATTCATATATATCTCCCATATATTTCCTGAAAACCTCTGTCATGTAAAGTATGAACAGAATTGCAATATCCAATAAATTTGGAAGGAAAAGAATTTTGGCATAAACCCGATATCTTGCTGATCAGGCAAAGATACCAATAAGTAACCTTTTCTACTAGTAGATGGATGAATCCCCCACCGGTCATCACCCTGGCCTCATAAGGACCTTGTGCTGGACCGCCACCCGGCCTCTTACGCGTTGATGGACTGCCACCCAGCCACTTACACAATAATAGACCGTACCCCGGCCTGTCGCTTATGCCGACTCAATTAGATGGGCTTACTTCCCGAACATTGGGCAAGTAATCAATTCATTTACCAAAACTGCAACCTCGTTGCGAATATAAAGTACACCACAGAGCCGGATTCCCCAGGTTTTGAGCGAGTATTTAAATCCCCTTAAAAAAGGAAGATCTTAAATATAAAAATGAGTTTTGGGATCCGCTATAACTTTAAAAATCATTTTGAAGACTCGAAAACATTTTATAGAGTGTTTGGAGTAAAGCTGATTTAATGAAGTAAATCAGTCCCCAGAATATTTAGAAAATGACTGAATATTATTATTTAAATAATATTCCCATAAAGAATAATCTTTATAAAAATAATTGAAGTAGAAGTATTAAAACTTATACTTGAAACGAGTATTAAATAACCAAAGATATACTTATATGAAAGTATTATGTAATAACCCCAATTTTTGAGAAATTTTGAAACCCTTATGAATAGTGTTTTTGCTGAACGAGAAAACTTTTCATGCCACACTATGTAGGGGTTCTGTTATTGATCTTATGGGATATTATTAGTACTCTATGTGGTATATAAGTGTATGTAAAGATCGTCAGAATCCAATTCCGAACACTTTGATTTTTCCCGGAAATCCACAAGATACGGAGAGAATTGAGTATAAGGTAACAGGATAAAAAGGATTGAAATTAAAGGATTATAGGAGAGGATCATAAAAGGAATATAATATATTGAGAAAGGTTAAGGGAACCTAAGTAATAAGATCCCGGGTATGATCCCTCAAACGATAAACGAGAACGAAAGATAAGCGAACCGTAAAAAAATAAGTGACCAAGAGACAAGCTTGTACAAGAAGCCAGGGACTGTGACATCATCAAACCACAAGGTGTGGACAAGTGGGAGCATTATGACATGTGCAAGGTGACATAAGCATGACATGGGAAGGAAGGAGGTGTGGTGGCTTTGTAACCACACAAATTCAAGGGCAAGAAGGTAATTGACTAAAACAAGCACAAAAACCAAGCAACCAAGCCAAGAAAAATCATTTTCATCAAAAATCAAAAAGCAACCAAGGCTTTGTTCTTGAAGCTCTCGGCTTTTTACTATTCATTAGGCAAGAATTTTCAAAAATTCAAGATCCAAGCTTCCTAAATTGGTGAGTAAATTCCCTAATCATCTTCATGCTTAGTTAGGGCTATACCATGAGTTTAAGCCATCAATTCCTTCTCAATCTTCTCCATTTAATCAAAGAAGAAGACTATGAATAGTGTTTTCAAGTTTTTTTACTTGAAGTTTTCTTGTTTTTCTTGAAGATCCAAGCTTTCCTAAGACTTCTCAAAGCTTCTTAAGGCTTCCTAGCTCATCCCACCACTTCAAGGAAGGTATACCATCTCCAAACCCTAGATCCCTATGTATTATAAGATGATTTTAATTGGTAGGATGATATTGTAGCTTGTTGTTGTGATTTAGAGTTTGGGATTTGGAATGGTAGTGAAATGGAATGGTAAATGTTGTGGTTTTGATTAAAAGAACTTAAGTATGGTTAAACTAAGCTTAGGCATAAGTATAAATGATCAAATTGAATTGGTTGGGGTTGTTATGATGTGATGAGGATGGATGTTGGTTGTATTTTGGATTTGAGGTTGGTTTGTGGTTGGTTTTGAATGGTTAAAAATTGGGAAATCGCGTAAACATAGCCGTCGTAACGTCCGATTTTCTTTGGACTGTTTTTGTGCATAGCATTAGGACCCGAGAACCCCCTGCTAGATTATGACCACTGCCATGTTTAGATAGCTCATGTTACGAGCTTCGTTTTGATATGTAGTTCGTTCGATTCCGATGCACGGTTTAGGAGAAACGACCGTTTCAAGTAACGGCGTTTCGCGAACGAAACTTTTTCCCTCGCCTTACTTTGAAACATAGGTTAAAGACCAAAAAGGGTTAATTAATGTATGAAACATTTATGGTAAGTGTGTTAGGCAGTTGGTAAGACACTCGCGAAGGAATCGCTTTAAAACTCGTAAAGGTTAAATTATTAAAAATGGTGGAGCCGAGGGTACCCGAGTGACTTAAGCAAATCAGTGAGCGCAAAACAAGCGTTAGAGTCTAAGTTAGTTAAAGTATAGATTTACAAGTGATTTTGGTTTAATTCCAACTTACTTGTTGTTTATAGGTTACCAGACTCGTCCCGAGCCTTTTATCACCCCAAGTCGCTCAGGCAAGTATTCTATCCGTTATACTGTTGTTGTGATGTATACACTTGTATATGCATTATCTTGCGATAGATGCATGTTGGTTATTTAGCAAATTCTTGCGATATATTGTAGCATGTGATATGGTATATATGCATGCCTGTTTCATATTCTTGAAATATATATCTGTTGGTTCAGTTGATAATACCTATGCTAGAGGATAGCGGTATCTTGCATATACCCTTTGTATAGGGACCCAAAGGTGAAAATATTTTCTAAAACCGGGAGTCGAGGATCCCAAGTAGATTTTGTATATATGGATATGGATATATATATATATATATTTATATATATATGGTTATAGTTTTCCAAACTATTAATCGAATAAGGTCTATTCGATAACTTTAAACTTTATTTATTATTGAATATTATTTGAATATTCATTCGAGGGCTTATGACTCTTTTATATTATTTATTGAATATTATTTGAATATTCATTCGAGGGCTTATGACTCTTTTATATTATTTATTGAATATTATTTGAATATTCATTTGAGGGCTTATGACTCTTTTATATTATTTATTGAATATTATTTGAATATTCATTCGAGGGCTTATGACTCTTTTATATTATTTATTGAATATTATTTGAATATTCATTCGAAGGCTTATGACTCAGTTTATATTATTTAATGAATATTATTTGAATATTCATTTGAGGATCTATGACTCCGATTATTTGCTGAAATATATTCTTTATTTTATTAAAGAATAAGGTGTCAATAATCAAACTTATTTTCGATTATTCAAATAAAGATAATACTTTCATATAAGTATATCTTTGGTTATTTAATACTCGTTTCAAGTATAAATTTTAATACTTCTACTTCAATTATTTTTATAAAGATTATTCTTTATGGGAATATTATTTAATTAATAATATTCAGTCATTTTCTAAATATTCTGGGGACTGATTTACTTCATTAAATCAGCTTTACTCCAAACACTCTATAAAGTGTTTTCGAGTCTTCAAAATGATTTTTAAAAGTTAGAGCGGATCCCAAAACTCATTTTTCTATTTAAGATCTTCCTTTTTAAGGGGATTTAAATACTCGCTTAAAACCTGAGGGATCCGGCTCTGTGGTGTATTTTATATTCGCAACAAGGTTGCAGTTTTGGTAAATGAATTGATTACTTACCCAACGTTCGGGAAGTAAGTCCATCTATTGAGTCGGCATAAGCAGCATGGGCTCAGTGGGCGTCCATGATAGTGTAAGTGGCTCGGTGGGAGTCCATCAAATGCATAAGTGGCTGAGTGGCAGTCCAGCATAGGTCCTAATGCGGCCAGGGTGATGACCAGTGGGGAATTCGTCCATCTACTAGTAGAAAAGGTTACTAATGGGTATCTTTGCCTGATCAGCAAGATATCTGGTTTATGCCAAAATTCTTTCCCTTTCCAAAATTCATTGGATGTTTCAAACTCTGTTCATACTTTACATAACAGAGGTTCCAGGAAATGTTTTAGAGATATATATATGTGGATATACATATATCGGGACTAAATAAAGTATCTCATAACTTTTTCATTCAATAATATTTCAAAGATTGAATCTATTCAAATCTTGTCTTGTAGTCTCATCTATGTGATGAACTTTTGAAACTGGTTACAACTTGAACGGTGGTAGTTCAAGTAGTATTGGGAAAGATATAAGTATATTGGGGTATTTGGTAACCTCATCTTTTAAACTTATATCTAGTTAATAATTGTCTTATGAATGACAAAGATTTTCAGAAAAACGTTGAGACAAGGTTAGATGTATGAGATCACCTTGCAACGATATTTTTTTTATATATACAGTTATACACTGGGATTTTGTGTATATTATGCATGGAAGAGGACTTCCAATATTTTGAAAAGTATATATGTATATATACTGAATATTTTGCGACTTCATCGCATTAAGATATCAAACTTGGTTCATTTCTTTTGACCAAGACTTTCATGAGTACTATGAGAAGGCTCATATATTGTTAATCATTATACATATTATTTTGGTGGGCTTGCTGCTCACCCTTGCTTTCTTCTTTCATCACACAACATCAGATAGACAAGATGAACCGGACCAAGCTTCCGATTCGCAAGAGGTTAGGAGACGTTCCACAGTTTTCTATAGGCACTGATGCCGCCATAGCTGAGGTAGGAACTACCAATAGGCTAGGCTTTCAACTTTTGATGTATCAGATTATGTATATTTATGAATTGTAATAATGGCAAAGAAATGTAAATTTATTCAGAAACCTGTTTAAGGTGTATTGGCATATAATTATGGAATAAAACGACTTGTGATTATTTTTGGATATTCATCTCTGAGACTATAACTTGTGGTGTGTGTGTTTATTGTGGGGTCAAAGTACATAGTAGTTGATTATTTATTAAGATTGGGTGTTGTTAAGGGAAATGGAACTCGTGACGACCCGGATCCCCGACCCCGGATCTGGGGGTGTTACAGAAATGGTATCAGAGCTAAGCGTTATAAACCTCAGAAATGATGTGACGTTAAGATAATAAGTTCACAAAGATAATAAGAACTCTTGCCAAGTTCATAGTCGGGCTACCTAACGTAGTACTGACAGTTAAAATCCTTATGGGAACCCTTATAAATATCGTGATAGGAGCGTAGTTCGTTATCGTATATGGTAGCGGGACTCCGAACCCTGAGGTTGAGGAGCAACAGTGCGATGATGTTTTATTACTAATTGGAGATCGGATTGTGGATCCGATAGAGTGTCCTAATGCAGGACCGGATGATGTTGATATTGAGGATGTAGCGGTTGAGGATGTTGTCCTAGAAGGGATAGTTGTTGAGGAGGATCCCATGGAGGATCCTGACAAGATTGGATAAAGGACCACTGATGAATTGATGACCATGGTTAGGTCGACTACCAGAGGTAGGATTGGCCGGTCACTACCGGAGGTTCGTTCAAGTTTGTAAAGATAGTAGCCCCTTTAACGCGGCTTACTCGTAAGACTGAGAAGTTCGAATGGACAGAGAAATGCGAGAACAGCTTTCAAGAACTGAAGCAGAGGTTGGTGATGGCCCCTATGCTGGCGTTGCCGGATGGAAAAGGAGATTTTGTGAAGTGTAGTGACGCTTCGCACAAGGGCTTAGGGTGCGTGCTTATGCAGCACGGTAAGGTAATCGCGTACATGTCAAGACAATTAAGGTAATATGAAATTCGATATCCCCGCCCATGAGCTTAGGCTCGTGGCAATAGTTTTACCCTAAAGATTGGAGGCACTACTTGTATGGAGAGAAGTGCGAGAATTACCTAAGCCATAAGTGCTCTAGTACATTTTCACGTAGAAAGAGCTCAACATATGCCAGAGGAGGCAGTTAGAGCTAATCAAGAATAATGATTGGGAGATTCTTTATCATTCGGGGAAAGCCAATGTGGTGGCTGATGCCCTTAGTAAAAAGGAGAGACTCAAGATGATAATGTCTTTGGGAGAGTTTATAAGAGATTTTGGAAATAGTAGTGAAGGTAACCGGAGCCGGTACCGAAAAGCTGTTTGAGATTGCAATAGAGACCGAATTATTGGAAAAGAGCATACGGTGCCAGAGAAAGATGATAAGGGAATAATGAGGTATTCCTATAGAATTTGGGTTCCGAAAGTTCAAGAGCGTAAGGATGAGAACTTAGATGAGAGCCATAGTTTGAGGAATAAGATTTAGAGCAAACCCTGAACGTGATAGTCAGGGAGGTCGCCATCAAGATAGAAGGAACCCATGACATAATGGAGTGGAAAATGAGGATTTTAAATTAAAAGATGACCCCAATTATGGGGAGTAGGATGAAACATTTCATACTAAGGAAACAGAAAGTCGAGTAAGGAAAGGAGACCCGAGACGGTACTCCTATACGGCAATTCATGGACCTGTCTAGACAGAACTTAGACTATTATCCCCAACCACCACCTTGAGGAAACAATGCGATAGGAAATTCTTTCAGGACCTTTAAGTCTCTAAGCTCTCAGAGTTCCAAGGAACAGGTTGACCTAGTCGAGGCAAGAGCCTGGCTAAAGGAAATATAGGAATCATTTGAGATTCTGAATGATTGACGAACCACAAAAGACTGTTTTTGTCACTTACCCTCCTAAGAGAGAGACCACCCGCTGGTGAAAGACCAATAAAGGCATGGAGCCAGAGGTTAGAATAAACTGATTTAAGTTCAGTCAATTATTTTCGGGAAAGTAATTCCCAAAGATAAGGAGATAGTGTAAAAGCTTTGGAGCTAGAACAAAAGTCGATGAGTATGATGAATTATGAATCTAAGTTGTAAAAGTTATCAAGATTCGTTCTGAGGACACGAATCCAGAATGACGGGATGTTTGGAATCAATACTTATGTTGTGTTAGTTCATGAAATAATGATAAGAGAAAGGAAAATAAAAAGAAACTGAAGTGGAAAGGAATATAAAGGCAATAGAGTTTGAGGTATGATAAGGGAGTTGGGTATGAGGAAACCCTAAAGACTCGTAGCAATAGACATAGAAAAGTATGTAATCGTCAGGATGAGGGTGATTCACCATGAGTTAAAGTTGATGGTTGAAGGCATACGAGTTATGTACATTTTATCCCCTTTAAGTTGGGAGGATTCAAGGAAACCTTTAGATAGTTCGAAGGATAAATAATAAGACGCGGATAGACTAAGGAGACGAGAAAGTAAGAAAGTAGAAAAATTGGATGAAGGAAGTGACCTTCAATAATGTGAAATGTAAGACCGGTGGCTCGATACCCAGAAAGGGAGGCGCCAGGTATAAGAGATATCCCAACATTGAGGTGACTGTTGAGATAAACAACGAAAGTAAATAAGGAATTATTAAGAAGAGGTTCACGTTGAACACGACCAATATCTTCCAGAACATCCTTGTTATCGTTACCAAATTAGGCAAGACAAGCGGATAACCGTTGCTATCTTTTGGAGGCCATATTGATTGACCCCATTTTGAATACAGATGTTATGGTGGAATTAGACATATACTATCGAGGTGGGAATGATTGAATAAGACACCCTTATCAGGGATATATGACTTGATTTAACCATGGAAGGATGCAGGTACCTTTAAAGGTGGAATTAAGGATAGAACATCGGTAACTTAAAATGAATCCTAGGGGAATGCATAAAGCTTGGCATTTCACCCTTAATAGGGATAGTATGAGTTTTGACAGTATGAATTGGAAAGGATTAAGGTAATAATAACCTTTAAGGATCAGTGGAGAAATTTTTCAGAAGTATATAGACAATGGTTCTAGTATTAGTAAATGGTATTTTGATATGCCCTGTATATAGGGAATACAGGAGGAACAATTGAAGGATAACCTTAGAGGTTTTACAAGGAGAAAGGAAATATTCGAAATTCTCAAGAATAGAAATGTTGATAAAGGAAATATGACGTAATTATAATGTTGCCAAGTGGGGCACGTGTTAAACCACGAGAAAGTATGGATCGAACCAGTAATGGTCGAAATTATTCAGGGCAACTAGGACTTAAGATAAAAGATGTTCTAATTATGATTGAGAGTCAGTCATGACAGTGATTAACCTCTAAAGACTGAGGCAATAACTTATGGAAAAATGGTGAATTTTTTTTACTTATCAGATTTTAAGGAAAACATCTTCACTCAAGCAGTGATCGGAAATAGGGTAGAAAATTTGTGAAAGTGGTTAAAATGAAATTGACTGTAAGGAAATTTTACTATCAGGAAAGGCCAAAGAGGTGGCCGACACTTTAAAGGTAAGAGGATAATTATAGGCGCTTGTGCCAAAAGAATACAGTAATGATGGTTAAAACTGTGAAGGTTGTGTTATGGTTTGGAAGATTGACATTCCTTCTGATGACTGTGCAATACCCAACCGTAATAGTAGTTGGTAAAGGTTTAATTCATGTAATCGCCATGAACGGGCTATCTATCTTAGAAGGTCCTATCTTGAGATAAGCCAGGACCATGTTTCAAAAAGGACTAGATGAACCCTTGAGTTAAGTCTTCTATTTAGGGCGTATGATTAAGAATGGTATTAACCTGCTATCGTTGCTTGGATTGAAACTCTTCTACAATTTTATCTGCTTCATGTCATGTATGTATGTCAGGATCAGGAGTGTTCTTCATGAATCAGGAATGGTGATTATGTTACCTCCTTAGAAGGATTTGATACGAGATGTATGGACTCCGTATGGTTAGCTATTAAGACTTCATGGAAAATGAATGAGTACAGTAGGTCAGTGGTGGACCATAGTAAGGTAGCAATGATTCTGCGAGTAATGAGCTGTTTACAACCGTGAGAGTTGTATTGAATGGGTGTTGAGATTGAGTACCACTAATCGGGTCGTGGTAGTGTATAAGTTATCATTGATAGACTAATTAAGTAGAGTATCTACCTAGTGAATTATTATTCTTTCTTATCAATAGAGAGTCGTATTATTATACGAGGAAGGTTGCGGTGCAAGCATAGAATTCAAGTAACGATGATGTCTAGAATGAGATCCCAGATTCGATGTTCGATGTCGAGGGAGTTTCAAAGGTAATTGTGTATAAGCTCAAGGAAGAGCATGGGTCCATAGAATGATGGACGGGATAGCAAAAATATTTAAGCACGTGAAATGCGATGCTATAATACTTGATGTTGATATAAATACATATATGTTTTGTTCTTCTATGACAAACCTCTATAGTTCAGAGGTAGATTCCAAGCCAGATATTTTGTGGCAGTATATTTTTTTTCATATATACAATTCTCTTCAGTTCGTTCTTTTCTCTTCTTTTCATTTCATGTAAGCTGAGAAGAACAACCCTTCCAGAAGGGGAGGTATTGCCGAATGACTATCTATCTTTGTGATAGAAGCCTAGTAGGATACCACATGTTGTTTAATTGCTTGTCAAGTACTAAAGGCTGGCCACCTTCTGTACTAACTATGCGATATAACAAGTGTTCATGATCATAGTGATCTCTCAACAAATTCCTTTACTTCTATATGATTGATCAAACTTTGGGAAATAGAAACAGCTGAAAAAGGAGTAATAAAGTTGTGGTAGTATTCGGAATGTAAACACATTCGTGATACTAAGGTTGATGTGGTTATTAAAAGGTTATAGAACGCTAACGAGCAAAAGTATAACTAGTATAATATTAGGAACGGAAGGTAGTAGCGATTACGAACTGGAAAAGAATGGGTATTGAGAAGCAAAAGTTCTAATGATAAAAGCTATAATGAGAGTCTGTGCAATAGACTTGAAAGAATTTGGAATGATCACTTAATTCGGATTGAGTTATCTTACGACAATAGATCATATGTCATTATCGAGATGTCGCCTTATGAGATTCTTGAGGGAAGATAATGTCGATCTCCCTTATGTTAGGATGAAGTTGTAGAGCGTAAGATGCTCGGACCCGCAGTAGTCCAAAGGACCAAGGATATGATAGATCTAATCAGAGGACGGCTGGTAGTAGCCCAAGATGGACATGATAAGTATGTTGATTTGACACGAAAGGATAAAGAGTATGAAATTGGGGACCTAGTAATGTTATAGGTATCCCTTGGAAAGGATTGATGAGGTTCGGAAAGAAAGGAAAGCTAAGTCTACAATTTGTTGGACCCTTGGATATATTAAGACGTTTGGGAAGTTAGCATATGAGCTAGCCCTAACCCCGAACATGTAGCAGGTCGTAACGTGTTTCACGTATCAATGTTAAGGAAGTATAATTCAGATGCCAGATAAGTAGAGGCATATGAGCGCATAGATATGCAACCCGACGTAACCTATATGGAGCAACCAGGAAGGGTTATAGAGTGAAAAGGAACAAATGCTTAGGAGAAGGATTATCAAACTAGGCAGAGTTTGGTGGTAGAACCACAATGTGGGAAAATTGACTCGAGAGTTAGAAAGTGTAATGCTAAGCAAGTATCCCCATTTGTTTTCTATCTGATTCCGGGACGGAATCCTTTTAAGGAGGGGAGACTGTAATAACCCCAATTTTTGAGATATTTTGAAACCCTTATGAATAGTGTTTTTGCTGAACGAGAAAACTTTTCATGCCACACTATGTAGGGGTTCTGTTATTGATCTTATGGGATATTATTAGTACTCTATGTGGTATATAAGTGTATGTAAAGATCGTCAGAATCCAATTCCGAACACTTTGATTTTTCCCGGAAATCCACAAGATACGGAGAGAATTGAGTATAAGGTAACAGGATAAAAAGGATTGAAATTAAAGGATTATAGGAGAGGATCATAAAAGGAATATAATATATTGAGAAAGGTTAAGGGAACCTAAGTAATAAGATCCCGGGTATGATCCCTCAAACGATAAACGAGAACGAAAGATAAGCGAACCGTAAAACAAATAAGTGACCAAGAGACAAGCTTGTACAAGAAGCCAGGGACTGTGACATCATCAAACCACAAGGTGTGGACAAGTGGGAGCATTATGACATGTGCAAGGTGACATAAGCATGACATGGGAAGGAAGGAGGTGTGGTGGCTTTGTAACCACACAAATTCAAGGGCAAGAAGGTAATTGACTAAAACAAGCACAAAAACCAAGCAACCAAGCCAAGAAAAATCATTTTCATCAAATATCAAAAAGCAACCAAGGCTTTGTTCTTGAAGCTCTCGGCTTTTTACTATTCATTAGGCAAGAATTTTCAAAAATTCAAGATCCAAGCTTCCTAAATTGGTGAGTAAATTCCCTAATCATCTTCATGCTTAGTTAGGGCTATACCATGAGTTTAAGCCATCAATTCCTTCTCAATCTTCTCCATTTAATCAAAGAAGAAGACTATGAATAGTGTTTTCAAGTTTTTTTACTTGAAGTTTTCTTGTTTTTCTTGAAGATCCAAGCTTTCCTAAGACTTCTCAAAGCTTCTTAAGGCTTCCTAGCTCATCCCACCACTTCAAGGAAGGTATACCATCTCCAAACCCTAGATCCCTATGTATTATAAGATGATTTTAATTGGTAGGATGATATTGTAGCTTGTTGTTGTGATTTAGAGTTTGGGATTTGGAATGGTAGTGAAATGGAATGGTAAATGTTGTGGTTTTGATTAAAAGAACTTAAGTATGGTTAAACTAAGCTTAGGCATAAGTATAAATGATCAAATTGAATTGGTTGGGGTTGTTATGATGTGATGAGGATGGATGTTGGTTGTATTTTGGATTTGAGGTTGGTTTGTGGTTGGTTTTGAATGGTTAAAAATTGGGAAATCGCGTAAACATAGCCGTCGTAACGTCCGATTTTCTTTGGACTGTTTTTGTGCATAGCATTAGGACCCGAGAACCCCCTGCTAGATTATGACCACTGCCATTTTTAGATAGCTCATGTTACGAGCTTCGTTTTGATATGTAGTTCGTTCGATTCCGATGCACGGTTTAGGAGAAACGACCGTTTCAAGTAACGGCGTTTCGCGAACGAAACTCTTTCCCTCGCCTTACTTTGAAACATAGGTTAAAGACCAAAAAGGGTTAATTAATGTATGAAAAATTTATGGTAAGTGTGTTAGGCAGTTGGTAAGACACTCGCAAAGGAATCGCTTTAAAACTCGTAAAGGTTAAATTATTAAAAATGGTGGAGCCGAGGGTACCCGAGTGACTTAAGCAAATCAGTGAGCGCAAAACAAGCGTTAGAGTCTAAGTTAGTTAAAGTATAGATTTACAAGTGATTTTGGTTTAATTCCAACTTACTTGTTGTTTATAGGTTACCAGACTCGTCCCGAGCCTTTTATCACCCCAAGTCGCTCAGGCAAGTATTCTATCCGTTATACTGTTGTTGTGATGTATACACTTGTATATGCATTATCTTGCGATAGATGCATGTTGGTTATTTAGCAAATTCTTGCGATATATTGTAGCATGTGATATGGTATATATGCATGCCTGTTTCATATTCTTGAAATATATATCTGTTGGTTCAGTTGTTAATACCTATGCTAGAGGATAGCGGTATCTTGCATATACCCTTAGTATAGGGACCCAAAGGTGAAAATATTTTCTAAAACCGGGAGTCGAGGATCCCGAGTAGATTTTGTATATATGGATATGGATATATATATATATATTTATATATATATGGTTATAGTTTTCCAAACTATTAATCGAATAAGGTCTATTCGATAACTTTAAACTTTATTTATTATTGAATATTATTTGAATATTCATTCGAGGGCTTATGACTCTTTTATATTATTTATTGAATATTATTTGAATATTCATTCGAGGGCTTATGACTCTTTTATATTATTTATTGAATATTATTTGAATATTCATTCGAGGGCTTATGACTCTTTTATATTATTTATTGAATATTATTTGAATATTCATTCGAGGGCTTATGACTCTTTTATATTATTTATTAAATATTATTTGAATATTCATTCGAAGGCTTATGACTCAGTTTATATTATTTAATGAATATTATTTGAATATTCATTTGAGGATCTATGACTCCGATTATTTGATGAAATATATTCTTTATTTTATTAAAGAATAAGGTGTCAATAATCAAACTTATTTTCGATTATTCAAATAAAGATAATACTTTCATATAAGTATATCTTTGGTTATTTAATACTCGTTTCAAGTATAAATTTTAATACTTCTACTTCAATTATTTTTATAAAGATTATTCTTTATGGGAATATTATTTAATTAATAATATTCAGTCATTTTCTAAATATTCTGGGGACTGATTTACTTCATTAAATCAGCTTTACTCCAAACACTCTATAAAGTGTTTTCGAGTCTTCAAAATGATTTTTAAAAGTTAGAGCGGATCCCAAAACTCATTTTTATATTTAAGATCTTCCTTTTTAAGGGGATTTAAATACTCGCTTAAAACCTGAGGGATCCGGCTCTGTGGTGTATTTTATATTCGCAACAAGGTTGCAGTTTTGGTAAATGAATTGATTACTTACCCAACGTTCGGGAAGTAAGTCCATCTATTGAGTCGGCATAAGCAGCATGGGCTCAGTGGGCGTCCATGATAGTGTAAGTGGCTCGGTGGGAGTCCATCAAATGCATAAGTGGCTGAGTGGCAGTCCAGCATAGGTCCTAATGCGGCCAGGGTGATGACCAGTGGGGAATTCGTCCATCTACTAGTAGAAAAGGTTACTAATGGGTATCTTTGCCTGATCAGCAAGATATCTGGTTTATGCCAAAATTCTTTCCCTTTCCAAAATTCATTGGATGTTTCAAACTCTGTTCATACTTTACATAACAGAGGTTCCAGGAAATGTTTTAGAGATATATATATGTGGATATACATATATCGGGACTAAATAAAGTATCTCATAACTTTTTCATTCAATAATATTTCAAAGATTGAATCTATTCAAATCTTGTCTTGTAGTCTCATCTATGTGATGAACTTTTGAAACTGGTTATAACTTGAACGGTGGTAGTTCAAGTAGTATTGGGAAAGATATAAGTATATTGGGGTATTTGGTAACCTCATCTTTTAAACTTATATCTAGTTAATAATTGTCTTATGAATGACAAAGATTTTCAGAAAAACGTTGAGACAAGGTTAGATGTATGAGATCACCTTGCAACGATATTTTTTTATATATACAGTTATACACTGGGATTTTGTGTATATTATGCATGGAAGAGGACTTCCAATATTTTGAAAAGTATATATGTATATATACTGAATATTTTGCGACTTCATCGCATTAAGATATCAAACTTGGTTCATTTCTTTTGACCAAGACTTTCATGAGTACTATGAGAAGGCTCATATATTGTTAATCATTATACATATTATTTTGGTGGGCTTGCTGCTCACCCTTGCTTTCTTCTTTCATCACACAACATCAGATAGACAAGATGAACCGGACCAAGCTTCCGATTCGCAAGAGGTTAGGAGACGTTCCGCAGTTTTCTATAAGCACTGATGCCGCCATAGCTGAGGTAGGAACTACCAATAGGCTAGGCTTTCAACTTTTGATGTATCAGATTATGTATATTTATGAATTGTAATAATGGCAAAGAAATTTAAATTTATTCAGAAACCTGTTTAAGGTGTATTGGCATATAATTATGGAATAAAACGACTTGTGATTATTTTTGGATATTCATCTCTGAGACTATAACTTGTGGTGTGTGTGTTTATTGTGGGGTCAAAGTACAGAGTAGTTGATTATTTATTAAGATTGGGTGTTGTTAAGGGAAATGGAACTCGTGACGACCCGGATCCCCGACCCCGGATCTGGGGGTGTTACATATTATCTTTATTTGAATAATCGAAAATAAGTTTGATTATTGACACCTTATTCTTTAATAAAATAAGGAATATACCTCGGCAAATAATCGGAGTCATAGATCCTCAAATGAATATTCAAATAATATTCATTAAATAATATAAACTGAGTCATAAGCCTTCGAATGAATATTCAAATAATATTCAATAAATAATATAAAAGAGTCATAAGCCCTCGAATGAATATTCAAATAATATTCAAATAAATAAATAAAAGGAGTCATACGCCTTCGAATAATATTCGAAATAATATTCAATAATAAAATAAAGTTAAAGTTATCGAATAAACCTTATTCGATTAATAGTTTGGAAAACTATAACCATATATACAAAATCTACTCGGGATCCTCGACTCCCGGTTTTAGAAAATATTTTCACCTTTGGGTCCCTATACTAAGGGTATATGCAAGTTACCGCTATTCTCTAGCATAGGTATTATCAACTGAACCAACAGATATATATTTCAAGAATATGAAACAGGCATGCATATATACCATATCACATGCTACAATATATCGCAAGAATTTGCTAAATAACCAATATGCATTTATCGCAAGATCATGCATATACAAATGTATACATCACAACAACAGTATAATGGATAGAATACTTGCCTGAGCGACTTGGGGTGATAAAAGGCTCGGGACGAGTCTGGTAACCTATAAACAACAAGTAAGTTGGAATTAAACCAAAATCACTTGTAAATCTATACTTTAACTAATTTAGACTCTAACGCTTGTTTTGCGCTCACTGATTTGCTTAAGTCACTCGGGTACCCTCGGCTCCACCATTTTTAATAATTTAACCTTTACGAGTTTTAAAGCGATTCCTTCGCGAGTGTCTTACCAACTGCCTAACACACTTACCATAAATGTTTCATACATTAATTAACCCTTTTTGGTCTTTAACCTATGTTTCAAAGTAAGGCGAGGGAAAAAGTTTCGTTCGCGAAACGCCGTTACTTGAAACGGTCGTTTCTCCTAAACCGTGCATCGGAATCGAACGAACTACATATCAAAACGAAGCTCGTAACATGAGCTATCTAAACATGGCAGTGGTCATAATCTAGCAGGGGGTTCTCGGGTCCTAATGTTATGAACAAAAACAGTCTACAGAAAATCGGACGTTACGACGGCTATGTTTACGCGATTTCCCAAATTTAAACCAATTCAAACAACCACAATTTCAACTCCAATTCACAACCCAATCAAACCTCCATCTAAACTACATTACAACAGCCCCCAATCAACTCAATATTACCAATTTGTTCATCTAAACCAAGTCAAAAAAAGTGACCAAGAACTTCAAATCTAACAAGCATCACTCCTAACTCCAAAATCAACAAAACCACTTACTAAATAAAGCTCTATCATGAGTACACACTCATTACACTAACCCATCATCTAACATTATGAAATCCAAACCAACAAAACTTAATACTAATGGTTTGAGTAGTTATACCTTCCTTGGAGAGTGGAGAATCAAGAGAATGGCTTGGAATCACCTTTAAAGTCCTTATCCAAGCTTAATCTAAACAAAACTTCAAGAACACAAATTTTAGTTCTTGAAAACACTATTCACCATCTTCTTTCATGATTTATAGAAAAAGATTGGCTTGGAATTTGAAGCTTAAACATATAGGAAGTATGTAACTATCCATGGGGAAGCTTAGATAATTACCTTGCTAAATAGTAAGTGGAGGAGCTTGGACTTTCATTTTTTTAAGAAAAGCACCCGAGAGCATGAAGAAGAAGAAGAGAGATTTTTGTGTTTTGGCTTGATTTGCTTTTGGTTGGTTGATTTTTGTTGTTTGTTTTAGTGAATTACCTAGTTGCCCTTGGTTTTGTGTGGTTAAAAAGTCACCACATCTCCCTCCTTCCCATGTCATGCTTGCATCACTTTGTGATGTCATCACCCCTCCTTTGTCCTCTTTCTATTGGTTGGATGACATCATCCCCACTAATCCCTTTGATTAGCTTCCTAATTGTTTGCCTAATGATCGCTGATCTGTTATACGGTTCGCTTAACTTTCCTTTTCGTTTATCGTTTGAGGGATCATACCCGGGATCTTATTACTTAGGTTCCCTTATCCTTTCTCAATATATTGTATTCCTTATGTGATCCTCTCTTATAATCCTTTAATTTAAATCATTTTTATCCTGTTACCTTTTTCTCAATTCTTTCCATATCTAGTGGATTTCCGGGAAAAATCCAAGTGTTCGGAAATTAGATTCTGACGATCTTTACATACACTTATATACCACATAGAGTACTAATAATATCCCAGAAGATCAATAACAGAACCCCTACATAGTGTGGCATGAAAAATTTTCTCATTCAGCAAAAACACTATTCATAAGGGTTTCAAAATTTTTCCAAAAATTGGGGTTATTACAGGTTTCCTTGACCTTCTCACCGCCTGACTTTATCAAAGCAATAGTACCCTCACTTTTCTCATTTGTTAAGGGGCAGGGAGCTGACATCCACAAAACGTCCCATACTATTACCATCACTCCTGGTAACATATAAAGATAAGGGGATAGATTGTAAAAATGATAAAGGGACTAAAAAAACTAAAAAAAGAGCACTCTGATCTGATACCTCGCATGATTTACATCTCGAACATTAGCTAAT
This sequence comes from Apium graveolens, assembly GCF_009905375.1. Lineage (NCBI taxonomy): Eukaryota > Viridiplantae > Streptophyta > Magnoliopsida > Apiales > Apiaceae > Apium > Apium graveolens. Next base: position 182,971,328 of record NC_133652.1, on the reverse strand, counting down.
AGTTTGGATGCTGGAGATGAGACCTGAAATATATATTAAAAGAATGAAAGATTAATTGTAACAGACCAAATCGGGGGTCAAGATTTGGTGTCATGAAAACAATCTTTACATAAAATACAAGAATGTTCAATTAACCCCTTTAATCCGGATCATTTACAGGTTACGTTTCCGTATTTTCGGAATTAATTTCCCCGAAAATTGGGCAGCGTTTCCTCTATTTATCGGTCTACCCGTCGAATCATCTCGACATCAAATTCACAACACAACAACAACCAATCATCCACAACTACAATTCACAATTCCCAAACACCATTATTTTTCATGGTTATTCCTATTTTACTCGTATTTTATGTTTCGTTTTGTTTCGAAATTAATGTTACAACTAATTTTTATTTGATTAATAAATATAGGACTCAGATAAAAATCATCATCGCCCACCGTCGGCTCGCCGAGGCTCATCTCCGACGGCGGTAAAATTCACTGGTTCCCGTAATACCGGGCATCCTACGTAAATTTCACCGATTATATAAAAATCATTTTCCACGCGCATTAAATTTAATATCACGAAATATTAATCAACATTTTCTGCAAAAAAAGTAAACCAAAAATTAGAATTATAACATCCCAAAATAACAACTGCATACACAAACTATCGACGTTTCACCTCATTTTCCTAATAGTTCTGGCACAACCGACGTTCCCAACTTGCATATTTTCTGGATTATTTTATAAAATTTCTTTATTGTAACACCCCCAAATCCGGAGTCGGGGATTCGGGTTGTCACGAGTTCCATTTCCCATATCAATACTTAATCTTAACAGTCAACCAACTACTGAGTACTGTGACCCTAAAATATACACACACACACACCACAAGTTATAGTCTCAGAGATGAATACGAAAAATAACACAAGTCATTTTATTCCACAATTATAAACCGTTACACCTTAAAAGGGTTTCTGAATAAATTTACATTTCTTTGCCATTATTACAATTCATATAGATACATAAGTCTGGTACATCAGAAGTTGAAAGCCTAGCCTATTGGTAATTTCTACCTCAGCTACAGCGGCATCAACGCTTCCAGAAAACTGCGGAACGTTTCCTAACCGCTTGCGAATTGGAAGCTTGGTCCTGTTCATCTTTTCTATCTGTTGTTGTGTGATGAAAGAAGAAAGCAAGGGTGAGCAACAAGCCCACCGAAATAATATGTATAATAATTAACAATATATGAGCATTCTCATCGTACTCATGAAAGTCTTGGTCAAGAAGAAATGAACCAAGATGATATCTTAACGCGACCAAGTCGCAAAAATATTCAGTATATATATATACACATATACTTTTCACAATCTTTGAAATCCTCTGACATGTATAATATACACAGAGTTCCAGTTTATAACTGTATAAAAATATCGTTGCAAGGTGATCTCATATATCTAACCTTGTCTCAACGTTTTTCTGAAAATCTTTGACATGCACAAGATAATCATTTACTAGATATAAGTTTAAAAGATGAAGTTACAAGATACTCCAATATACTTATATCTTCTCCGAATACTACTTGAACTACCACCATTCAAGGTATAATCCGTTTTAAAAGTTCATCACATAGATGAGACTACAAGATAAGATTTGAATAGATTCAATCCTTGAAATATCATTATAAATAATGAAGTTACGAGATACTTCATTAAGTCCCGATATATATATACACCTATATATATACATTTCGTACACTCCTTGAAAACCTCTGTTATGAAAATTATAAACAGAGTTGTAATATCCAATGAATTTGGAAAGGAGAAAACCTTGGCATAAACCTGATATCTTGCTGATCAGGCAAAGATACCAATAAGTAACCTTTTCTACTAGTAGATGGACGAATTCCCCACTGGTTATCACCCTGGCCGCAATAGGACCTTATGCTGGACTGCCACTCATCCACTTACGCTTTTGATGGACTCCCACTGAGCCACTTACACTTTCATGGACGCCCACTGAGCCCATGTTGCTTATGCCGACTCCATAGATGGACTTACTTCCCGAACGTTGGGTAAGTAATCAATATGTTTCCTCAAAACAGCAACCTCGTTGTGAATGTAAAATACACCACTAAGTCAGATCCCTCAGGTTTTGAGCGAGTATTTAAATCCCCTTCGAAAGGAGGATCTTAAATATAAAAAAATGAGTTTTGGGATCCGCCCTAACTTTTAAAATCATTTTGAAGACTCGAAAACACTTTTAAGAATGTTTGGAGTAATGCTGATTTAATGACATAAATCAGTCCCGATATATTAGAAAATATCTAAATATTATTATTTAAATAATATTCCCATAAAGAATAATCTTTATGTAAATAACTTGAAGTAGAAGTTTTAAACTCATACTTGAAATGAATCTTAAATAACCAAAGATATACTTATACGAAAGTACTATCTTTACTTGAATAATCGAAAAGAAGTTTGATTATCGAAACATTATTCTTTAATAAAATAAAGAATATTAATTAGTAAATAATCGGAGTCATAAGTCCTCAAATAAATATTCAATTAATATTCAATAAGTAGAATAAACAGAGTCATAAGTCCTCGAATGAATATTCAAATAATATTCATTAAATAGAATGAACAGAGTCATAAATCCTCGAATGAATATTCAAAGTAATATTCATTAAATAGAATAAACAGAGTCATAAGTCCTCGAATGAATATTCCAAGTAATATTCATTAATAAAAATAAAGTTATCGAATAAACCTTATTCGATTAATAGTTTTGAAAACTATATTTATATATATATATATAAATATATATATAATATACTCGGGAACATCGACTCCCGGTTTAGAAAATGTTCACCTTTGGGTCCCCTATACTAAGGGTATACGCAACTACTGCTTATCTCTAGCATAGGTATTATGCAACTTATAAGCAATGGAATCAATAATTAGATATCAAGATTACGAAACAGACATGCATATATACCATATCACATGCTCCAATATATCGCAAGATTTTCTAATAACAATCATGCACTTATCATAAGATAATGCATATACATATATTTACATCACAACAACAGTATAACGGGTAGAAAACTTGCCTGAGCGACTGGGGGTGATAAATGGCTTGGGACGAGTCTGGTAACCTATAAACAACATATAAGTTGGAATTAAACCAAAGTCGCTTATGGATCTCTACTTTAACCAATTAGACATCAACACTCGCTTTGCGCTCAACGATTCTTTCGCGAGTGCCTTACCAACTGCCTAATACACTTTACATAAATGTTTCATACTCCAATTGGTCATTTAAAGTCTTTAACCAATGTTTCAAAGTAAGGCGAGGGGTAATGGTTCGTTCACGAAACGCCGTTACTTAAAACGGTCGTTTCTCCTAAACCGTACATCGGATTCAAACGAACCACATATCAAAACGAAGCTCGTAACATGAACTATCTAATCATGGCATTGGTCAAAACCTAACAGTGAGTTCTCGGGTCCTGATGTTAAGAACAAAATAGTCTAAAGTAAATCGGACATTACGACGGCTATGTTTATGCGATTACCAATTTTTATCCTACTTCAAATCAACCACCAATCAACCTCAATTCAAACATACAACCCAACTCCATACATACAATGCTACAACAGCCCCAACAACTCAATATTTTCAATTTTATACTACTTCCCAATATGAACTAAAAGCTTTACTTAAGTTCTTTAACTAATCAACCAGGTTTACAACTCCAAACACATCACAAAACCAACACATCTCTAAATACACAATAATCAAGCTTCTCATGAACCATACCAAACACAAAAGCTCTAAATATACAAAAGTAGGGCTAGGGTATGAGATTATACCTTCCTTGGTGAGTAAAAGTAACTAAGGAGCTTGGAATCACCCTTGAAAGCCTTACCAAAGCTTAATCTAAACAAAAACTCAAGAACAAAATTTTAAGTTCTTGAAAAACACTATTCACCCTCTTTTTCCATGAATTTTAGGAAGAGATTGTGAAGAAATTTGAAGCTTAAACTTATTGGATAGCTATATCTATGCATAAGGAATCTTAGATAATTACCTCACTAATTAATGAAGCTTGGAACTTGGATTTTGGTTTTTTTCTTCTTGAAATGGAAAAGAGGCCGAGAGTTTTGTTGCTTGAAATGGGAAGTCAACTTGTGTTTTTGGTGAAATGATTTGTTGGTTGGTTGTTTTTGCTTTTGTTTTAATTATTTACCTTTTAACCATGGTGATTTTTGTGTGGCTTGAAATCAACCACACTTCCTTCCCTTTTGGTCATGCTTAGGTCATCAATCCTATGTCATCTTCCCATGCTTGTCCTCTTCTTATTGGTGTGATGACATCATCCTCACTAACCTCCTTGATTAGCTTTTAATTACTTGGCTAATGACCGCTGATCTGTTATATGGTTCGCTTAACTTTCGTTTTCGTTTATCGTTTGAGGGATCATACCCGGGATCTTATCACTTGGGTTTCCTTAACCTTTCTCAATACATTATATTCCTTTTATGATCCTCTCTTATAATCCTTGAATTTAAATCCTTTTTATCCTGTTACCTTAAACTCAATTCTTTCGGCATCTGGTGGATTTTCGGGAAAAATCAAAGTGTTCGAATTTGGATTCTGACAATCTTTACATACACTTATATACCATACAGAGTACTAATAAGATCTCAGAATAATAATAAAAGAACCCCTACATAGTGTGGCATGAAAATTTTTCTTAATCAGCAAAAACACTATTCATAAGGGTTACAAAAAGTTCAAATTTTTTTTTGGGTTATTATAGTCTCCCCTCCTTAAAAGGATTTTGTCCCGGAATCAGATAGAAAATGAATAGGGATACTCTTTTAGCATTGCACTTTCTAACTCTCAAGTAAATTTTCCCACATTGTGGTTCTACCATCAAATTCTGACTAGTTTGATAACTCTTCTCCTAAGCACTTGTTCCTTTTCAATCTATAACCCTTCCTGGTTGCTCCATATTGGTTACGTCTGGTTGCATGTCTATGCACTCATATGCCCCTATTTGTCTGGCATCCGAATTACACTTCCTTAACATTGATACGTGAAACATGTTATGAACTTGCTATAGGTTCGGGGTAGGGCTAGCTCATATGCTAACTTCCCAATACGTCTTACTATATCCAAGGGTCCAACAATTCGTGGGCCTAGCTTTCCTTTCTTTCCGAACCTCATCCATCTTTTCCAAGGGAATACCTATAACAGCACTAGGTCCCCTACTTCCTATTCCTTGTCCTTTCGTGTCAAATCAACATACTTCTTATGTCCATCTTGGGCTACTACCAGTCGTCCTCTGATTAGATCTATTATATCCTTGGTTCTTTGGACCGCTGCTGGTACGAGCATCTTGCGCTCTACAACTTCATACTACCATAAGGGAGATCGACATTGTCTTCCCTCAAGGATCTCAAAAGGCGACATCTCGATACTGTCATACGATCTATTATCGTGAGAAAACTCAATCCGTGTTAAGTGACCATTCCAAATTCTTTCAAGTCTATGGCACAGACTCTCATCATAGCTTCTTTTTGCTTCTCAATACCCATTCTTTTCCAGTTTGTAATCGTTACTATCTTCCGTTCCTAGTATTATACTGGTTATACTTTTGCTCGTTAGCGTTCTATAACCTTTTAATAAATGTGTCAACCTTAGTATCACGAATGTGTTTCCATTCCGAATACCACCATACTCATACTACTCCTTTTCTAACTACTTCTATCTTCGAAAGCTTGACCCATCGTATAGAAGTAAAAGATTTTATTGAGAGATCACTATGATCATGAACACTTGTTACATCGCATAGTTAGTACAGAAGGTGGCCAGCCTTTAGTACTTGACAAGCAATTAAACAATAAATGGTATCCTACTAGGCTTCTATCACACAGATAGATAGTCATTCGGCAATACCTCCCCTTCTGGAAGGGTTGTTCTTCTCAGCTTATACAAAATGAAAAGGAGAGAAAAGAATGAATTGAAAAGAATTGTATATGAAAAAGTACTACCACAAATATCTGGCTTGGAATCTACCTCTGAGCTATAGAGGTTTGTCATAGGAGAACAAAACATATGTGTATATATATCAACATCAAGTATTATAACATCGCAATTCATGTGCCTGGATATTTACTATTCCGTCCATCGTCCTATGGACCCATGCTCTCGCTTGAGCTTAAATACAATCACCGTTGAAACTCCCTCGACAGCAAAAATCGAATCTGGGATTTTATTCTAGACATCATCGTTACTAGAATTCTATGCTTGCACTGCAACCTTCCTCGTATAGTAATACGGCTCTCTATTCATACGAAGGAATAAATATTCAATAGGTAGATAATCGACTTAATTAGTCTATCAATGATACCTTATACATCACCGCGACCCGATTAGTGGTACTCAATCTCAACATCCATTCTAATACAACTCTTACGGTTGTAATTGACTCATTACTCACAGAATCATTGCTCCATTACTATGGTCCATCGCTGACCTACTGTAGTCATTTGTTTTCCTGGGAATCTTAATATCTAATCATACGGAGTCCATATCTACCGTATCAAAACCTTTTTAAGGAGTTAACATAATCACCATTCATGATTCATGAAGAACACTCCTGATCCTGACGTACATACATGACATGAAGCAGATAAAATTGCAGAAGAGTTTCAATGAAAGCAACGATAGCAGGCTAATACCATTATTAACCATATGTCTTTATTAGGAGACATGAAGCTCAAATGTTCATTTAGTCCTTTCGTAACATAGTCCTGGCTTATCTCAAGATAGGACTTTCTAAGATAGGAAGCTCGTTCACAGCGCTACATGAATTAAATCTTTACCAAACTACTATTACGGTTGAGTATCGCACAATCATCAGAAGGAATGTCAATCTTTCACACCATAATACAACCTTCATGGCTTTAAACATCATCACTGTATTCCTCTGACACGAGCGCCTATAATTGCTCTCTTACACTTAGAGTGTCGGCCACCTCATTGGCCTTTCCTGATAGTAATAGTTCCTTATAATCAATGTCTTTTGAACAATCTTCAACTAAATTTTCTACCTCATTTCAAATCACTGCTTATGTGAAAATGCTTTTCTTAAGTCCTTGTGATAAAATAAGTAAAAAAAAATTACCATTTTTTTCCATAAGTAACTGCCTTAGTCTTTAAATGTAAACATTATCATGGCTGACTCTCGATCATACATAGGATGTCTTTTATCTTGGGCCCTTCTTGCTTTAATAATTCTGACCTTCATTGGTTCAATCTATACTTCTTATGGTTTAACCCGTGCCCACCTGGCATTATTATAATTATGCCATATTTCCTTCATCAAAATTTCTATTCTTGAGAACTTTGAATACTACCTTTCACCTTGTAAAACCTCTAAGGTTATCCTTAAATCCTTCATCAGGTACACCCTAGGCACAGGGCATATCAAGATACCATTTACTAATACCAGAATTATTGTCTATATAGTTCTGAAAAATTTCTCCACTAATCCTTAAAGGTTGTTGTTACCTTAATCCTTTCCAATTTATACTGTCAAAACTCATACTATCCCTATTAAGGGTGAAATGCCAACCTTTATGCATTCCCCTAGGATTCATTCTAAGTTACAGATGTTATATCCTTAATTCCACCTTTAAAAAGGTACATGCATCCTTCCATGGATAAATCAAGTCATATATCCCTGATTAGGGTGTCTTATTCAATCATTCCCACCCAGATAGTCTATACCAATTTCACAATAGCATCCTTATTCAAACTGAGGTCAATACATATGGCCTTCAAAAGATAACAATGGTTACCCGCTTTTCTTTCCTAATTTGGTAATGACAACAGGGATATCCTGGAAGATATTGGTCGTGTTCAACGTGAACTTCTTCTTAATAATTCCTCATTTACTTTTGTTGTTTATCTCAACAGTCATCTCAATGTTGGGATGTCTTTCATACCTGGCGTCTCCCTTTCTGGGTATCATGCAACTGGTCTTACACTTCACATTCTTGAAGGTCACTTCCTTCATCCAATTTTCCTAATTTCCTACTTTCTTGTCTCCTCAGTCTATCCGCGTCTCATTATTTATCTTTCGAACTATCTCAAGGTTTCCTCGAATTCTCCCAACTTAAAGGGGTACAATATGTACATCTCTTATGCCTTCAACCATCAACTTTAACTCATAGTGAATCATCCTCATGCTGACGATCACATACTTTTCTATTTTTATTACTATGATTCTTTAGGGTTTCCTCATACCCAACTCCCTTATCATTCCTCAAACTCTATTGCCTTTATATTCCTTTCCACTTCAGTTTCTTTTTATTTTCCTTTCTCTTACAATCATTTCATGAACCCACTAATTATTTACTTCAAACATCACGTCGTTCTGGGATTCTTGTCCTCAGAACGAATCTTTACAACTTTTATAACTTAGATTCATAATTCATCATACTCGTCCGCCTTTGTTATGGCTCTAAAGCTTTTACACTATCTCTCTATCTTCCTTAGCCTTCCACCAGCGGGTGGCCTCTCTCTTAGGAAGGTAAGTGACAAAACAGTCTTTTGTGCTTCATCAATCATTTAGAATCTCAAATGATTCCCATATTTCCTTTAGCCAGGCTCTCGCCTCTACTGGGTTCGCTTGTTCCTTGGAATTCTGAGAGCTTGGCGACTTAAAGGTCCTGAAAGAATTTCCCACCGCACTGTCTCCTCAAGGTGGTGGTTGGGGATAATAGTCTAAGTTCCTTTTAGACAGGTCCATGAATTGCCGTATAGGAGTACCGTCTCGGGTCTCCTTTCCTTACTCGAATTTCTGTTTCCTTAGTATGAAATGTTTCATCCTTCTCCCATACTTGGAGTTATCTTATACGTTAAAATCCTTGTTTTCCACTTCATTATGTTCTGGGTTCCTTATATCTTAATTGCGACCTCCCTGATTATCACATTCAAGGTTTGCCCCTAATCTTATTCCTCGTGGGGGCATAATGCTTGGAAAATTTTTGAGAATCTCTGGATATTTGTCTTACTTACTTTGCTTAAGTCTTTCCCTCGTTCAGTCCTTGCATGATTGCAAATTATGAATTCTCAAGTTCTATAAACTTCATGACACTCTCTTAAGTGTTAATAGTGCAATTAACAATATGAACTTATCACAAAAAAACTGATCTGAACTGAAATTAACGAATATATACATAACCATTTGTTCGAGGGTACAACAACTGAACACATTAAAGAGAATTACATCATTTGATCTGATCGCTTCTATCCCAAAAGTACTACCATAGATAATCATTTAGTCATTAAAACTAATCATTCATAACTTAGGCTAATCCTCCAAAAGCGGTGCTACATGAAACCCTTGTCTGATCGCTCTGGCTCTGCACACTACCATGGATCAAGAAATGCGGGCACGCACGACATCCCTAACCTGCTCCATCACAGAGGTGATGAGGTCTAAGATAGTCGCAAGTAGAGTTGGATCAACCTGACCCTCAAGATGGCCTCTAGCTGTAATTCGGCTGGTAGCCTCAATCCTTTCCATGCTATAAGCTAATCCTGCCGGAAGTACCCCGCCCTCAATCCTTGGTGCAGTAAGTCGATCCAACAGATCACTCCTAACATTACGGGCCTCACACAGGCCACCCAAAGTCAAATAATAATCGGCGATAAGAGAAGCTTGAGTGGTAGCATCTAGCAGTCCATGGGGTACAGGTGGTGCAGACCCAGGGGATCCAAATGGATAACCAAGCACTGTATCAGGTGACAATGGTGCAGGAGATAAAGGTGGCATTTCCTCAGTAGGTGCTGGGCTCTGTACATGGGAGGGAACAGGAATTAGTGGAACCTCATGGATGTCTACAGGAACCTATGGAAGAGGGTCTGATACTGGTATAATTGGTGTCGTGGAAGGCCCCACTCCTTCTGCCCTCATTATCCTTTGTACCCTTGGTAACTCTTCATCCTCTAGTGCCACCCTCGCGGCCATTCTAGCTCTGGTAGTCGCCCTGACTACGTTCATCAATTCCTCAGCGGTCCTCTCTTCATTCTCGTCAGGATCCTCCACGAGATCCTCCTCAACAACAATCCCTTCTGGGATAACATCCTCAACCGCAACATTCTCAATATGAATCTCATCCGGTCCCTCGTTAGGGTACTCTATTGGATTCACAATTTGATCTCCAATATGTAATAAAACATCCTCATACTGATGCTCCTGAACCTCAGGGTTCGGTGCCCCGCTGCCCTATACGAGAACAAACTATGTTACTATTATAATATTTATAAGGGTTCCCGTAAAGGTTTTAACTGTCAGTATTACGTTAGGTACCCCGACTATGAACTTGGCAAGAGTTCTTATTATCTTAGTGAACTTATTATCTTAACGTCACATCATCTCTAAGGTTTATAACGCTTCGCTCTGATACCATTTCTGTAACACCCCCAAATCCGGGGTCGGGGATTCGGGTTGTCACGAGTTCCATTTCCCTTATCAATACTTAATCTTAACACTCAACCAACTACTGAGTACTGTGACCCCACAATATACACACACACACACCACAAGTTATAGTCTCAGAGATGAATACCAAAAATAACACAAGTCATTTTATTCCAAAATTATAAACAGTTACACCTTAAAAGGGTTTCTGAATAAATTTACATTTCTTTGCCATTATTACAATTCATATAGATACATAAGTCTAGTACATCAGAAGTTGAAAGCCTAGCCTATTGGTAATTTCTACCTCAGCTACAGCGGCATCAACGCTTCCAGAAAACTGCGGAATGTTTCCTAACCGCTTGCGAATTGGAAGCTTGGTCCTGTTCATCTTTTCTATCTGTTGTTGTGTGATGAAAGAAGAAAGCAAGGGTGAGCAACAAGCCCACCGAAATAATATGTATAATAATTAACAATATATGAGCATTCTCATAGTACTCATGAAAGTCTTGGTCAAGAAGAAATGAACCAAGATGATATCTTAACGCGACCAAGTCACAAAAATATTCAGTATATATATACACACATATACTTTTCACAATCTTTTAAATCCTCTGACATGTATAATATACACAGAGTTCCAGTTTATAACTGTATAAAAATATCGTTGCAAGGTGATCTCATATATCTAACCTTGTCTCAACGTTTTTTCTGAAAATCTTTGACATGCACAAGATAATCATTTACTAGATATAAGTTTAAAAGATGAAGTTACAAGATACTCCAATATACTTATATCTTCTCCGAATACTACTTGAACTACCACCGTTCAAGGTATAATCCGTTTCAAAAGTTTATCACATAGATGAGACTACAAGATAAGATTTGAATAGATTCAGTCCTTGAAATATCATTATAAATAATGAAGTTACGAGATACTTCATTAAGTCCCGATATATATATACACCTATATATATATACATTTCATACACTCCTTGAAAACCTCTTTTATGAAAATTATAAACAGAGTTGTAATATCTAATGAATTTGGAAAGGAGAAAACCTTGGCATAAACCTAATATCTTGCTGATCAGGCAAAGATACCAATAAGTAACCTTTTCTACTAGTAGATGGACGAATTCCCCGCTGGTCATCACCCTGGCCGCAATAGGACCTTATGCTGGACTGCCACTCAGCCACTTACGCATTTGATGGACTCCCACTGAGCCACTTACACTTTCAAGGACGCCCACTGAGCCCATGTTGCTTATGCCGACTCAATAGATGGACTTACTTCCCGAACGTTGGGTAAGTAATCAATTCATTTATCAAAACAGCAACCTTGTTACGAATATAAATACACCACAGAGCCGGATCCCTCAGGTTTTGAGCGAGTATTTAAATCCCCTTTGAAAGGAAGATCTTAAATATAAAAATGAGTTTTGGGATCCGCTCTAACTTTTAAAATCATTTTGAAGACTTGAAAACACTTTTAAGAATGTTTAGAGTAATGCTGATTTAATGACATAAATCAGTCCCGATATATTAGAAAATATATGAATATTATTATTTAAATAATATTCCCATAAAGAATAATCTTTATATAAATAACTTGAAGTAGAAGTTTTAAACTCATACTTGAAATGAATCTTAAATAACTAAAGATATACTTATACGAAAGTACTATCTTTACTTGAATAATCGAAAAGAAGTTTGATTATCGAAACATTATTCTTTAATAAAATAAAGAATATTAATTAGTAAATAATCGGAGTCATAAGTCCTCAAATTAATATTCAATTAATATTCAATAAGTAGAATAAACAGAGTCATAAGTCCTCGAATGAATATTCAAATAATATTCATTAAATAGAATGAACAGAGTCATAAATCCTCGAATAAATATTCAAAGTAATATTCATTAAATAGAATAAACAGAGTCATAAGTCCTCGAATGAATATTCCAAGTGATATTCATTAGTAAAAATAAAGTTATCCAATAAACGTTATTCGATTAATAGATTTGAAAACTATATCTATATATATAAATATATATATAATATACTCGGGAACATCGACTCCCGGTTTAGAAAATGTTCACCTTTGGGTCCCCTATAATAAGGGTATACGCAACTACTGATTATCTCTAGCATAGGTATTATGCAACTTATAAGCAATGGAATCAACAATTAGATATCAAGGTTACGAAATAGACATGCATATATACCATATCACATGCTCCAATATATCACAAGATTTGCTAATAACAATCATGCACTTATCACAAGATAATGCATATACATATATTTACATCACAACAACAGTATAACGGGTAGAAAACTTGCTTGAGCGACTGGGGGTAATAAATGGCTTGGGACGAGTCTGGTAACCTATAAATAATATATAAGTTGGAATTAAACTAAAGTCGCTTATGAATCTATACTTTAACCAATTAGGCTCTAACACTCGCTTTGCGCTCAACGATTCTCTTAAGTCGCTCGAGTACCGTCGGCTCCACCATTTTTAATGAATTAACGATTAAGAGTTTTAAGGCGATTCTTTCGCGAGTGCCTTACCAACTGCCTTATTCACTTTACATAAATGTTTCATACTCCAATTAGTCATTTAAGGTCATTAACCAATGTTTCAAAGTAAGGCGAGGGGTAATGGTTCGTTCGCGAAACGCCGTTACTTAAAACGGTCGTTTCTCCTAAACCGTACATCGGATTCAAACGAACCATATATCAAAACGAAGCTCGTAACATGAACTATCTAATCATGGCATTGGTCAAAACCTAACAGTGAGTTCTTGGGTCCTGATGTTAAGAACAAAATAGTCTAAAGTAAATCGGACTTTACGACAGCTATGTTACGCGATTACCAATTTTTATCCTACTCCAAATCAACCACCAATCAACCTCAATTCAACCATACAACCCAACTCCATACATAAAATGCTACAACAGCCCTAACAACTCAATATTTCCAAATTTGTACTACTTCCCAACATGAACTAAAAGCTTTACTTAAGTTCTTTAACTAATTAACAAGGTTTACAACTCCAAACACATCACAAAACCAACACATCTCTAAATACACAATAATCAAGCTTCTCATGAACCATACCAAACACAAAAGCTCTAAATATACAAAGGTAGGGCTAGGGTATGAGATTATACCTTCCTTGGTGAGTAAAAGTAACTAAGGAGCTTGGAATCACCCTTGAAAGTCCTTACCAAAGCTTAATCAAAACAAAAACTCAAGAACAAAATTTTAAGTTCTTGAAAAACACTATTTACCCTCTTCTTCCATGAATTTTAGGAAGAGATTGTGAAGGAATTTGAAGCTTAAACTTATAGGATAGCTATATCTATGCATAAGCAATCTTAGATAATTTCCTCACTAATTAATGAAGCTTGGAACTTGGATTTTGGTTTTTTTCTTCTTGAAATGGAAAAGAGGCCGAGAGCTTTGTTGCTTGAAATGGGAAGTCAACTTGTGTTTTTGGTGAAATGATTTGTTGGTTGGTTGTTTTTGCTTTTGTTTTAATTATTTACCTATTAACCATGGTGATTTTTGTGTGGCTTGAAATTAACCACACTTCCTTCCCTTTTGGTCATGCTTAGGTCATCAATCCTATATCATCTTCCCATGCTTGTCCTCTTCTTATTGGTGTGATAACATCATTCTCACTAACCTCTTTGATTAGCTTCTAATTACTTGGCTAATGACCGCTGATCTGTTATACGGTTCGCTTAACTTCTTTTTGTCGTTTATCGTTTGAGGGATCATACCCGGGATCTTATCACTTGAGTTTCATTAACCTTTCTCAATACATTATATTTCTTTTATGATCCTCTCTAATAATCCTTGAATTTAAATCCTTTTTATCCTGTTACCTTATACTCAATTCTTTCGGTATCTGGTGGATTTTCGGGAAAAATCAAAGTGTTCGAATTTGGATTCTGACGATCTTTACATACACTTATATACCATACAGAGTACTAATAAGATCTCAGAATAACAATAAAAGAACCCTACATAGTGTGGCATGAAAAGTTTTCTTAATCAACATAATCAGCAAAAATACTATTCATAAGGGTTACAAAAAGTTCAATTTTTTTTTGGGTTATTACATTTATCATCCTTTTGATTCCACTTCTTGTCTTGATTAGTTCTTCATTCTCATTATTCATTACCTTTTTCATACATAACGAATTTCTTTTTCTTAGTAATATTACTGTATTTATTACTGGATAAGTCATTTCTGGAGTTCACACTGGAATGAAGGCTTTTATTTATAATATTTAAATTCTTACTAACAAGAATTATTGAATTTCATCGATAGCTATTTTCTTAGCCTTGCTTAACTCATCACGAATCGCGGATTTAACTTCACCTCGTTGGTCAACATCCCTTTTCCTTGAGTTCACATGCGGACTTCATCAGTCTTCGTCTTACCTTAATTGCTTGAATTTGCGAGCTTTCCGTTATTTTACAGCAACTTCCATTCAACCGTCGTTCAAAAGAAGTGTACATTCAAATCTTTCATTAATTCGTCATTCGATATGGGTATACATCCAAGTTCTTCCTGGAACGCTATTGCAGATGATATAATCCCTTTACTTTATCTTGAACCTTCAGTTGTTAAAAATATTCTTCTTACTAGCGTGTACCAGTAACTTCCCGTTCCTTTAATTCATCGAAAAGAGCGTATTCTTCAGGATCAAACCTTGCACCTGATTACAGTAACATCACGCTAATTGAACTAAGCCTTCAATTTACGTTAACGCCGTTACTTTTTTTCTAAATTTCTTATCGCTTTGATTTCGGATCTGGAAATCATGTTAGAGCTTGACTCAATCTAATTGAAATCGATCTCCATTTAACTAACCATTAGTTGGTAAAGTTGATCAATTAACTCCTTTAACTGATCACTTAAACCAAGTGTTGACTGGCTAAATGGAATCAAAGACCAATTATATAAAGTCAGTTTGGTCATAACAACTTTCTCAAGAACCGAGATCGCAATTATTTGGAATACTGACGAGAACGACAATATACTTCTTTGTCCTTAACTATAGGGTAATTTTTGAAAATTTGGGCAGCACTTCCCTTACACCATTGGCTACCAGTCGGACTCAAGCCGACACCATCAATCAAGCAAATCTTCCGTAATCATATCCGTCCACTCCCATCAGTCACATCCATCCAGTCAACACAATTCAGATTATATAATTTTTGATTAGCATATGTATGATTAACTGGCATGACATATATCATTTTAATTGGGAAATTGGGTCTTACACCAACAATGATAATATAACCATACCCTTCTCAGTCCATTCAGAATATTACGAATTATTATTAATGAACTTAAGGTTTGATTTCATGATTCTTTTAATTTAATTCTGACCATTATTAATCGGTTTATCTTTTAATAACTGCGCATGGTTTTCATTATTATCGTCACAATATGGTAGAAACTCAATCGTTAGATCATTATTTCTTGAAAAGTTTCACAATCGAGTCGCCATTGCTTCATCTCCACTTATGGCTTTGCATCGAACTTTCGTCACTGACCTTGGTATGAGCATTGAATTTACAATCACTTATTTACGCAAGTTAGAGAACTTCACAATTTTCTTGAAGAACACATTCGAAATTCGATTACATTTAAGATTTCTTTCATTTTGAATCTTCACGAAAAATATCTTCCCGCGACAAAGGGATGCTTCATGTAGTAAGTGCATGTCTAAACCATTATTCAGAATTTCCTTGATCTTTGATTTGTCATCCCGATACTCGTTTGCTCCGTCTGACGCACACAACTTTACTTCCTTATTTTGTAACTAATTTATTTGTTACGATTCACTAACGATTTTATTTTTCGTCGAAATCTTCTGATTTGAAGTGCATCGCGTTAACGTACTCTAATGTACAGATGAGATCCCTGTAACACGAACAACTGTCTGATTTGATATCCTTGCCCTGACCACATTATCGGTGTATCCATTCTTCCTTGCTCGCAAATGTTCAACATTTATCGACTTGCAATCATATTCTCATTTGACACGTAATTCTACCTGTCGCACGGGACTATTCTATTTCTTTTATAATTGTTGGAGAACAGACTCGATGCAAAAGGAGAGTTTGTGAACATGATTTTGATTGAAAAATGGAATAAGGAATAACAATGCAACAACTGATTGGAAGAATTTATAAATCAGAAAATTGAAGGAAGAAAAATGAGTGAAGAATGAGACAACCATATTCGTACTCAAGATGGCCAGTCTTTCATACTATATGGCATACAGCACATGATTAGGTGGCGTCCCACCCGACTCTTTGTCATTTCGACAAAGCGTCATATCACAACACTGTTGTCTCGATCAAGGATTTGAGAAGAGAAATAATTCAGAAGGAATATAATAAATTTTCTTTCATTTTCGCCTCATATAATTTATCAACAGAAGAAGCTCATATGTATTCAAAACTCGAGAAGAACATATGCTATCGTATTTGAAAAAGAATAACATTGTGGATCACCATTGGTCACCATCCACGCTCCATTTACGTATGCCTCCAAGGACCATTCGGATGAGAGATTTACCGTTTAGGTCACGTTATAACGTTAGAATGTCTTCTGGGAATGCCTCCATATCCAAAGCTTTAACAATTCGATCATATCACGTCCTTATAAAATTTACAATCATTGTTTCCAGTCGCATTCAAGAATCAAGAAAAATGTATACTTTCGTATTAGAAGAAAAGATGTCAGTGTCGATCACCTTCCATGCTTCGCCTACATCTGCCTTCAGGATCGTTCGGATACAGGTTTACGATTTAGGTTACCTCATTGCTTCGAAATGATGCCTGGAAATACCTTCACACCAAATACTTCAATAATTTGATCTTATTCACGTCGTTCCGAAATTTAAAATCACGACTTCAGATTTCATCTATGTTATGTAAAATACCCATCGATCACGCAATGCCTCAATTTCGTCGATAAAAATACGATTCTTCTCCAATCATCTGGAAGATTCTTCCATTTCCTTCAATCACCCTTCGTTCGTTCGAATCACGAATCTTGTTAAATTTTAATAATTTCATAAATTGGGGTAAATAATATTTTAATATGTTAATTCAATTATTAATTTCATTAAACAACGTTTACTTTCATTTTTCACAGCAAACCTTAAACCTTCTCCCTGCTGGTGGGTATACTTGGCCCTTTGAATTAACAACACTGAATCTAATTCCATTCTTCTTTTTCGGTCATTTTCTGTTTATAATAACGAGAACTTAAGTAGTACCTCGACAACCAAATTGTAAAACTTATTTCTTGCAAAATCTTTTAAAAGTTGATTAAGGAAATCTTTTCCAAAATCTCATTTTAAAGTTTTAGAAATCAAATATTTGGTCGTCATTACTATCTAAGTTACTTGTTATTTTCCTGATTTACCAATGAAATGCCTAATTAAAAGAATGCCCATATAAGGGTCTCTCCACTTTGGTACTTCTTTCACCTTCCCTCGGATTCAACTCGCACTATTAGTCGACGAAACTCCATTCACCGTTATATGCCATTTTATTCCTAACTCGAATCCAAGGCTGACGTCTGCCATTGTCTTTCATATTCTTGTCGTCGTCCTTGACGTTATGCTTACCACCACGCATGTGATTCGATGTTCTGTCCGTAGGTAAGGGCGCACCTTCTTTCTAGTCTTACCTGTACCTAGTAAGGTAGATATTATTTCTTGCGCAGCTTCTGATAAGTGATAAGAATCTTCTCGCAATGGTGGTGCCTTCAAAACACGTAACATTGTTTCTTCATCAGCTTCCATCAACTGGTTGTGACGTGGAATTCGTCCTAATACCTAAGTTAAATCGTAACTTCTCTTACACAAATTCTCACAAGAATCGATCTCATATTTTTCAAAACCACATGAAAGGTAGGGTAACATACCCACTCTCCGTCGATTTGTCGATCCTTCCTTACTGTAGAATCTAAGAATTCAATATACCTATAGCGTTGCGACATTCACCTTACACTTTCTCAGCAATCTTATCTTACCAACTCCAGATCGGATCTACTAACCCTAATTCGCACTCAACTCAACTTAACCTGAGTATGCCTAGGGTTTTTCCTATCCTGTACATCCTATCATTCCTATCTTACTCTCACCTATTCTTATTTCAGTGACCAATAACCTGCAGCTCTGATGCCAACTTGTAACAGCCCAAATCCGGGGTCAAGATTTGGTGTCACGAAAACAATCTTTACATAAAATAAAAGAATGTTCAATTAACCCCTTTTAATCCGAATCGTTTACAGGTTACGTTTCGTATTTTCGGAATTAATTTTCCCGAAAATCGGGCAGCGTTTCCTCTATTTATCGGTCTACCCGTCGAATCATCTCGACATCAAATTCACAACACAACAACAACCAATCATCCACAACTACAATTCACAATTCCCAAACACCATTATTTTTCATGGTTATTCGTATTTTATTCGCATTTTATGTTTCGTTTCGAAATTAATGTTACAACTAATTTTTATTTGATTAATAAATGTAGGACTCAGATAAAAATCATCATCGCCCACCGTCGGCTCGCCGAGGCTCATCGCCGACGGCGGTAAAATTCACGGGTTCCCGTAATACCGGGCATCCTATGTAAATTTCACCGATTATATAAAAATCATTTTCCACGCGCATTAAATTTTAATATCACCAAATATTAATCAACATTTTCTGCACAAAAAGGAAACCAAAAATTAAAATTATAACATCCCAAAATACCAACTGCACACACAAAAAGGCCGACCAGGCCCAACAGAAAGCCCAACAGAAGGCCCAACCCAAGAACCACAGCCATAGAGACACGCGCATACGCGCAGCACAGAACCCCACCCCCTCACCTCGCCGGAGTCCGGGAGGCGGCAACGGGAAAAGAACAGGCAGCAAGAACAAAATGGAACAGCCACATCTACACTAACACGGAGAAACACACGCACACACCCGGAATAACACACACACGCAGAGAATCACACACACACGAAAACCGAGAAGAAGCCGAATAAACAACATGAAAAGAAAGGGGAATAGGGGCGGCGATTCCGCCGGAAGAAGGAGAGAAACGGCGGTTGTTACCGGAGAAATAAGGCGGCGATAAGCGGCGGCCGGAGCCCAGAGAAGAGAGAGAGATCGATGGATGAGAGATAAAAGAGATTAGTCGGTGAAATATTAGGGAAGCAAGAACACAACACGCTCAAAGCTTAATTTGTAGCCGCGTGTCTATTAATTGACATGTGGCCTGATTACTTAAAACTCGAATCTAACATCGCATTATAAATTTAACGATACATTTTACGGATATAAATACATCGGAATAAATCCGAAATAGTTTTAAATTTCTCAAAGTAAATAAAAGCTGATAAAATAAATTTTTTTCCTAATGTTTAAATCATTTTTGGAATTGCTTATTATATCTGTATTTTACATTTTAATGAACAAAGGTGCGGTTAAACAAAAGTCAGAAAATTTCCGAAATAATTTTAAAATACTCGAAATATTTAAAAGTTAATAAAATAAAATTTTCATAATTTTTGAAACATTTCGGAATTAATTACTGATTTTACAATTAATAAAATCAAAAAATTATTTAAAGATAAATAATTAATAAAATATTGATTTCTAAATTTTATAAACTCTTAAAAATAATAAATAAAATTATAAAACCATAAAAATAATTTTGGAAACAATTTTAGCATTTATAAGAATAAATATTCAATGAAATTACTTTAAAAAAATGAATTACGTTCATACAGCTCGATATTTAATTACAAAATTAATCTCCGCAACCAGCAAATCACAAACAATAAATAATACAGCATCACATAGCTGACAGAACCATCACATATTTTATTTGCTTACTAATTCGATAATTATATTTACATATCAGATCCGAAAATCGGTTACTTAGCTGCTAAGTAACTAAAATGACGATAAGATTTTAATACCGAATTTGGATAATTATCAAAACAGAGATTCCTATAAAATACTTTATACGAAATTAAGGTGATAATGTCTCGCCTTTTGAGAATATGGATTCTTATCGATATATAAAATAATTTGCGTATCAAAAATTTCACACTGGGACTCGTACAGGTCAAACCGTACCCCGGATCGAAAAAGTCAAAACACGGAAAGTGTTCAGAATTATCAGATTAGTTTAGGAAGGAGTTTTCGGAAGAGTTTCGGGTTGTAAAAATGCAAAAACGATTGAAGTGGAATGATTTCTGATTCTAAAAATTAATTTTATAATTATGTAAGAATAATCATTATTAATAAATTCATATAATAATCCAAAAATTACCAGAAAAATACCAAAATTATCTATATTTAATTCTGGATAATTAAAAATTAAAATATCTAAATTTTTATCAGAATAAACATCCAAATATTATTATCCATTATCCAATAATTCACCAAAATTCACATAAAAATCACATAATAATTATTTATAGATAAAAATAATTACATAATATTTCCCAGACGTTACATTAATACTCTAAAAACCCAAAAACTTGAGAAGATTGATACCTTTCATCAAATTATCCTCAATCGCTTTCACCATGGGCCAAATCGAACCTTCTACCAATGAATTTCATACAAATCGAACCAAAAAAGTTGTTTTAAAATAATTAGCATGAATTGAACCAATTTCAAGTTGGGCTCGTGCTTAATTAGGGTTTGCCTTTTGAATTTGTGAAACTATTAGTATTATATTGTTAGAATGGGGTAAATTAGGGTTTGAGATGTGTTGATAGGGAGATGGGAGAGGGAGAGTGAGGTGCTGAGAGAGACGAAAGAAAAAAGAGAAATAGTTGGTAAGAGAGAATACAGAGAAAAAGTGAAGAGAGTGCTCGATTTGGAGCTTAATTAGGGGGTTTATGGGAGGGAGGGAGGAGAGAAAGAGATGAGAGATGAGGGAGATGAAGTCGAGGCTTGAGAGAAACAGTCATGGTGTTTAAGATGAAGTCAAAGTTGTGAGAGAAAGCTGCAATGGTAGATTTAAGATGAGAGAGAGGAAAAGCTGGGTGTGAGTAAAGAGGGCAAAGGGGGAGATATTCTAAGAAAAGCGGGAAATGAAAAATGAGTTGAAGGGGGGAAAATTATATACTGAAATTGACGAAAATGATAACTTAAATTTTATTTTTTTGGAATTGGTTATAGACAACGATTTGTAAAAACAACCGATGTCAAAGTTAAAAACGTTTATTTGGCATTTCTAATATTTGAACATAGATAATGGTTGCTATATGAAACTGATGTCAAAATTCTTATAAACATCGCTTAATTAAAAACCGCTGTTAAAAACTCTTTTAACATTGGGTGCATTACGTGTCGATGTCTAAGTAGCGATGTCGTACGCACTATTTCTAGTAGTGCTAAGAGAATAATATTGACTGAATTAATATATATGACAAACATGGGATTCTAACTTCATTAAATACTTCATTCAATAGCCTTATTGTTCTTAACCTTAGCATGCAATGGTGATGACACTAATCAGATAACACGAAACTGATAAATGGCAACTTTTATTATACGAATAACATACTACCAGACATCCACAAAAGAGATAGAAGCTGAATAGACACCAATTATATTGAGACCCTATATGTCTATAGAATTTGACAACATAACGGTTTAAGCACAAGTTTTCCATAATGCTTACATAGGGCAAGTAAGATGGTTAAAATTACCTACGAATCATGCCTAACAAATACATGAACCTATGCTACCATGGTAAGTTCTAAATCCTTAAATTCACTTTCGCTTCATTAAGAATTAACACACTATCTTATAAGTTCGCGACGCTCATAAGACGAATACGCACAACTAATACTAGTGTTATGGATCAAAAACTAAGGTATAATAATTGTTGTATTTATTACTAAGGAACGTGAGCTTCGAGGCTCGATTTGACTATTCTTGTGTTTCGTAACTCGATCTGCCTTAACAAGATGCCTACGTACCTTGCTGTATGCCAATGATCAAGTCAAAAACGTAATTCTGATTGGTGGGGGTGATACCCCTTATATAGTTGTTGGGAGTCCTTAAATTGGACTTGGGTTAGGAGACTTGGTGGAGAAGTATCTGAATTAGAATGGACTTCGGAGTCCTAGGAAGTAGGAAATTGATTCCTTATCCTATTAGGTCCCTTGGAGGCTGATTTACAAGGATGTATGTCCCTGTTAGGACTCATCTTGATAGCTGTTTTTCTCCATTATTAATTAATTATGAAATTAATTAATATTCAGGATTTTGGGCCTTGTTAGCGGGGCTTCGCTAGTGGACCATATCAACTCTAATTGACTCAACATTAATTATTTTTCTAGGCTATATTGAGGTCCATATCATTTGCCACCCAACTTTTGGGAAACCATAAAAGATTTCACAGAATTTAAATTCATTTGTTCTTTTACAGGGTATCATTTTTGCGTGAAGTGTGGAGCGACCTACACATTCACAACGATTTTCCTTGCACACGGCTTCAGGGTTATTTTTTAAAACTTCCCTATTATTTTCTTTTTCCCTATTTTAGGAATTTTCTGGTATATTTCAGGAATTTTCCCTTACTCCCTGGGATTTACAGGAATTTTTTCTTAATATTCAGAATTTTTCCTTTATTTTCAGAATTTATCCTTTTTCCTGGATTTATTCTTAATTTCTGACCCAAAATTGATCAGGAAATGTTCCAAATCGATCAGGATTTCTGATTGAAATCGAACAGGATCCTGATCGAACTAGATGCTATTCTGTATCTCTGGTCGATAGAATTTCGACCAGGATTTGTGCCAAAATCAACCAGGATTCCTGATCGAATCGATCAGGATCCTGATCGAACTAGCTTACAATTTGCTGCTCTAGTCGATGAAATTTCGACCAGGATTCATGATCGAAATTGATCAGGATCCTGATCAAATTAAGTGTATTTTTGACAGGGAGGTCTGAGGTGGAATATGCCAGGAATCCTGATCGAAATTGATCAGGATTCTGATCGATTTAAACATGCTTCTTCCTTTTTGATTGAATGAAAATTCGATCAGAAATTTATCCTTTTTCGATCAGGGCTCTGGTCGAACTAAGTGACTTTTTACCCCTTTAATCGAATGAAGTTTCAAAAACAGTTCCTCCCTTTTTCGATCAGGACTCTGATCGAACTTAGTGATATTTTACCCATGTAATCGAATGAAATTTTGATCACAGCGCTTCCCTCTCTCGATCAGGACTCTGATCGAATTAAGTGATTTTTCCCCTGTAATCGAATGAACTTTCGATCAAAGTACTTCCATTTTTTGATCAGGACTCTAATCGAATAATTTCTTCAAAATTCTGGTCAATTTTTTACCCTTCAGTTTCCTTTCCTGCTTCTAGAATGTCCCTGAAGCTTCTCTGTTGGTGGGTTTTTCTGAAATTGGGCCTTGCCTTATGGGCCTTAGGCGCCTCGTATCCCGAGCTTTTCGGCTATAAAAGAGAAATGAGAAGTGAGAATCCTCATTTCACTTCTCACTTCTCAAATTTGTCTCAAAACTCCCTCAAGTCTCTCTCAAGTTTCCTCTCTAGAAAGGTGATTTCCGGTGACCTCAGCCACCGTAACTCCACCACCTTCAAGTTTTTCTGGGTTTCAAGCTTTCATCCCAAGAATATCAATGGCGGATCGTGATCTAGGTCGTTTGGGGAAGATGAATACTTCCTAGAGAGGTAGTTCCATTCAAATCCAATCTCCCTAAACTTCTTTAATTGATATGATAAACTCTAGAGGTGATGAATATCCCTCTTTATCTGACTTAGATTCATACAACCATGATAACACTTTTCATGAGTTTGAGGGTAGAATCGAGGCTTTCAACACCACGTATAGGCTTCCTCCCCACCTTAGGATTACCCCGGCCGCCCCTGGGGATAGAACATGTAATTGGGAGGGCGATACTCTGTTTATTTATCGAGGAGTCCTGACCACAGGTCTTAGGTTCCTATTTCACGAATTTATTCCTTATTTGCTTGCAGATATAAAAATAAACCCCTTTCAACTCCCTTCTAATGCATGGAGGAATATTATTTGTTTTATGGTTCTCTGTCTTAGAAATAAATTTCCTCTTTCCGTAGCTGTATTTAGGAAAATTTTCTAATTTTATAACAGTTCTTTATCTCAACCGGGCTGGGTTTTAATCCGTCAACGGCCCAAAATTCTCCATATTTTTTAGGGTAACTCTATAGTTGAGAATAACCCCAAGTGGAGAGACGAGTTTGTTAGGCTAACCTGGGCTGGGGGTGATTGGGCCACACTCTTCCGTAGGCCTTTTTGCAAAGTGTCAGATGGTAGTCCTGGTAGCATTAGGCTAACTGATGAGGAGGAGGTGGCGTATCAAGCCCTCATTTCAGATGACGGAAAAATAGACACTTGGACCCTTTTAGAGGAGTTCTCGTTGAAGAAAGTTGGCATCTCCCAAGCCAGTGATAAGGGTAACTTTATCTGCGTAACTATTTCATTTCTTCTTTTATCGTAACTTCATTATTTCCAGAACTCTAACACTTTTCTTCTTTTTCTTTCAGCTTGTGAGGCCATTAACAACATCAATAGGCCTAAGGCCCCACGTCTGATGCTCCTTCCTTAGGCCCCACGTCCCGGTGGTCGAGCTGGGGGATGATGTGGATGCCCCACTCAAGGCACACTCCTTTAGGCCCAACTAGGGCTTTAGGAGAAGTGACACGGTGGTTGGATCCACCAAACATGCCAAGGACTGGTCGTACCATTCCATCACTCTCCACGACTTCACTGACATTGTCACGGGGAGTGACATTGAGTCCATTGAGCTGCGGTAACATCCTTCTCTTTTCTCTTCAAATTCCATCTTTTATATTTTTATAAACTTGTGTTAAATCACGTTTCTTTGTGCAGAGCAACACCTACTTCCAGGCGGCCCTCCATCAGGCTAGGTCCTGGAAGGGGAACTCTGATGAGTTTGAAAAGGAGATGAAGAAATGGAAGGAGAGAGCCGAGGTCCTGTAGAAGAAGCTAGAGACGAAGGGGGATGAGCTGTCAAAGGCTCATTTCGAGTTGGGTTAAACTTAGGAGTGATAAGGAAACCATCATTGATGATTACATGGATTCTGATAAATTCAAGAATTTCATGGAGATTCATGATGAGGGTCTTTATTCCCTATAGTTTACCCAAGAATGGGATGCGGCCGTGAAGGCGGTTTCTGAGAGGCGTCCAAGCTTAGTTGATCCTAAGGACTTTATAAGTCCTGAACAGCCAGAGACGGAGGATAGCTTGGACGCCCTCTTCAACTCCCCTCATCCGGATGATCGCATCCTAGATCCTAGCACCACCTCTCCTCCTGCTTCTCCCACGAAGGATACTGAAAAGGATGGCGCTGAGAAGGAGCAGGGGAATGAAGGCTCCCACATGGAGGAGTAGTTTTTTATGTTTGTTATTTTTATGAACTTGTTGTACCTCAAACTTATTCCCTTCGGGGATTTATTTATGTCATTTCTCAGTTTTTTAATTGCCTTTATTTTTTCCAAGTACTTGCACTTTTTACGGGAGTTAGATAGATTTCTTGCCTTTTCGTAGCTTTACCTCTCATTTTTTCGTACTTGTACTTAAAATAAATAAGCAAACTCAACCGTATATAATATTTGACCAAACAGTTCTAGAATGAGATGAACCAACAGTTCTAAAATAAGATGAACCAAACAGCTCTAAAATGAGTTTATGGAAACTCTTGGGATTCGTTCCTTATATAATTCTGTGGAGAACTAGAATCTAAAGCAATAGTCTTATTAACATATGAAATCCTAAGCAATCAAAGCTTCAAGGTGCTTTTCAACCTTTTTTATCACTATAGCATGCATAGGCTATAGGTAGTAAACTTTCAGGTTTTGAGCATGCCAAGTCCGAGGAACTTCTTCTCCTTCCATGGTCTCCAGTTTATAAGTCCCTCTCCCTTGAACGCTCCTAACCTTATATGGCCCTTCCCAATTTGGGGTGAGCTTTCCTTTCTGCCCTACTCCAGAGGCTTCCACTTTTCTAAGGACCAAATCTCCTTGCCTGAAGAATCTTTCCTTAACCCTTAGGGTGTAGTAGAACGAAGTTTTCTTCTGATATTCCACTATCTTCGCATGTGCCTCATCTCGCATTTCATCGATTAGATCGAAGGAAAATCTTTGCCCCTCCTCATTTTCTTCAGCGTTAAGAGCTTGGATCCTGGGAGACGAATGTGATATCTCCACGAGAACAACTGCTTATGCCTCATATGCTAACATGAAGGGAGTGGCGCCAGTCGTAACTCTACAAGTAGTTCTAGAAGCATATAGTATTGGGAGTATTTCATCTACCTAATTATTCCTAGATTTCTCAATCCTCTTCTTTAGTCCATCCATGATTATTCGATTCGCCACTTCCGCTTGCCCGTTGGCTTGCGAGTGAGCCACGAAGGTGAATCACAACTCAATTTCATTTTCCTCACAATACTTCTTGAATTCCTCATTGTTGAACTGTGTTCCATTACCGGTAACTATGATACGGGGAATTCCATATCGGCACATGATATTTTGCCACAAGAATTGTGCAAACTGTTTAGTTGTTATCTTGGCCAAAGGCTTGGCTTCAATCAATTTAGTAAAGTAATCAATGGCTACAATCAGGAACTTCCTTTATGCCATGGCCATGGGGAAAGGCCCCAAGTATATCCATTCCCCACATAGAAAAAGAGATGGGAAATTTGATAAAGGTTAGCATTTCGGGGGGTTGTCGAACGACAGGTGCATATTTCTGACAGCGATCACACTTCTGCACATATTCTTTGGCATCGGCCATCATTTCTGGCCAATAGAAGCCTAAACGGGTTATCTTATGAGCCAGTGCTCTGCCCCCAAGTGTTGGCCATATATTCCTTCATGTACTTCCTCTAGAGCCAAACGTGCCTTATCGGGCCTGAGACATCTTAAGTAAGGAACCACGTAAGATCTTTTGTACAAAATTCCATCAATCAAGGAGTATCTCAGTGCTCGAACAACCAACTTCCTTGCTTCAGTCACATCATTTGGGAGCCAACCAATTTGGATATGGGCCTTAATGGGATTTATCCATGACGTCCCCAGCCCTATAGGAGCTATAAGCTTAACATCAATGCTCTGTGTTCTCAAAACACGGAAGTATATGCTTCCTGAACTTTCCTCTATCTCTGATGAAGCAAATTTTGATAACGCATCTGCCTTAGTATTTTCCTCTATTAGGATATGCTCAACATGGCGCATTCATTGAATTGAGTCATCACAGCCTTACTAGGCGGACATACTTAGCCATTGTATTATCCCTTGCCTCAAATTCTCCCTTAACCTGGGATATGACCAACTTCGAGTCTCCACGGACTTTCAAGTTCTTGACTCTCAGTGTCCCTTCTAGGCCAAGACCAGCTATCAGAGCTTCATATTCTGCATCATTGTTTATAGTTTGGAAGTCTAACTTCATAGCATATTCAATCAAAAACCCATCGGGGCTTTGCAAAATGAGCCCTGCTCCACTTGAATTTGTTTTTGATGCCCCATCAAAATAGAGAACCCAATATTCCTTCTCCTTAACATCCTTCTCTGTGTCCCCTTTATCACCTTATGTGTTTGGAGGTATAGTATCTTCCTGCCCCTGACTTCTTGGTTGGGTATGGTACATTCCCCCATGAAGTCAGCCAACGTTAGGGCTTTTATCACCGTTCGTGGCTTGTACTTGATGTCAAATTCTCCCAACTCTATTTCCCACTTAATCAGCCTCCCATTAGCTTTGGGACTATCAATAATATTTCTCAATGGTTGATTTATTAACACTTCAATCTTATGAGCTTTGATGTAAGGACGCAACTTCCTTGAGGCCATTACCAAAGCTAAAACAAACTTCTCAATGGTTGAATAGTTCAACTCAGCCCCGTGCAAGATTTTGCTAACATAATATAAGGGTTTCTGGACTTTAAGTTCCTCCTTTACCAATACAGCGCTCAAGAAATTTTCTGAAACGGTCAAGTACAAGTATAGAGTTTCATTCAGAGCCGGCTTGGCCAACAACGGGGCCTGAGCCATATACTTCTTTAATTCTTCGAATGCCTTCTGGCTTTCCTCAGTCCATACAAAATCCTTAACCTTCTTCAAGGATTTAAAGAATGATAAGCACTTGTCCCCAGACTTGGAGATGAATCGCCTCAATACAGCAACCCTTTCAGTGAGCTTTTGAACATCTTTGATAGTTTTTGGTGGCTCCATGTCCAGGATTGCCTTTATTTTATCAGGATTGGCCTTGATTCCTCTCTTAGAGACAATCAATCCCAAAAAATTTCCAGATCTCACTCCGAGAGCACACTTTGCAGGATTTAACATCATCTTGTGGTATCTCAGGACCTCAAAATCTTCCCTCAAATGGATTATATGGTCGGTCTTTACTAGACTCTTGACTAACATGTCATCGATATAAACTTCCATGGTCTTTCCAATAAGATCCTTAAAAATCTTATTGACCAACATTTGATAGGTGGCTCCTGCATTCTTGAGACCAAATGCCATAACAGGATAACAATAAACACCAAAGTCAGTGATGAATGATACCTTTGGGATTTTGTCCTTGTACATCTTGATTTGATTGTATCCACTAAATCCATCCATGAAGCTCAGCATCTCATGTCCAGCAGTAGCATCTATCAATGTATCTATTTTTGGCAACGGGAAATAATCCTTTGGGCATGCATCATTTAGATCAGTGAAGTCCACGCACATTCTCCACTTTCTATTAGCCTTCTTCACCATCACAAGGTTTGCTAACCATTCCGGAAACTAAATGTCTTCAATGAAACCAGCCTCTAAGAGCTTCTCTAATTCTTATTTGATAGCTTCTTGCCTTTCTGGAGTGAAGCTTCTTTTCTTTTGCTTCACTGTCTTCCGATTTGGATCCACATTCAGCTTGTGAGTGATCAGTTCCGGGTCTATACCTGGCATATCAGCCGCCGACCATGCAAATACATCACTATTTTCTTGTAAAATTTTTACCAACTTCCCTCTAAGGGGTTCCTCTAGTGTAGCTCCAACGAAAGTCACTTTCTCAGGATCCTCGGGAGCCAAAGGAATCAAAACTAAGTCTTCTGCTGGCTTCCCTCTTTTTTCATCATTCTCTCGGTTATCCAGATCTTCAATAGGCAGAACCTGCCCCCCAACTCCATCTATCCTAAGGGAGGCCATATAACAACTCCTTACCATCTTTTGACCTCCTCTCTCTTCTCCAATCCCATTCCGGGTGGGAAACTTCATCACTGAATGGTAGGAGGAATGGACTGCCTTGAAGGTATGTATCCTTGTTTTCCCATGATCGCGTTGTAAGTTAAACTAGCCTTCACCACAACAAAGTCCAACATCTGTGTTGCACTTCTTTGTTCCTGACCTATGGTTGTCGGTAACTTAATTCTCCCTTCTACGGGGCACTCCACTTTTGTAAATCCATATATCGGCATATCAGTCGGGTTAAATTGAGAATCATTGTAACCCATCCTTAAAAAGGTACCATGAAGCAAGATATCCACCGAGGCTCCATTATCTACAAGTACCCTCTTTACTAGGTTGTTCCCTATTATCAGTGTTATGACCAGCGGGTTGTCATGGGGAAATTTCATACCCTCCAAGTCGAGATCATCAAATGCCATTGTCACTCCTGTCCTAGACTTCTTCGGGGCTTCCCCAATAATTTGCATGACTTCTCTAGCCTATGCTTTCCTTGAATTCTTGGATAAACCAGCAGCAGTTGGTCCCCCAAAGATTGTATTTATCACAGGTCCTCGGGGTCGCGGTCCTCCAGAAATCGCATTTATCACCGGTCCCCTAGGCTGGGGATTTCGCCCCTGATCATCTTGATCTCTCCTACGATCATCGAAGTTCTTTCTCACATTGTTGTTCCTATCTCCTCCATCTCCAGTGTACTTGTTCAATCTTCCTTTTCAAATAAGGAACTATATTTCGTCTTTCAATTATCTACACTCATCAGTGTCATGGCCTACATCCTTGTGAAATCTGCAATACTTGCTCTTATCTAGTTTGGTAGGATCAGCCTTCAGAGGTTTAGGCCAACGAATATCTCTATCTTTCTCAATTTCCATTAAGATCTGGCTTCTAGGAGCATTCAACTTAGCATATTCAGTGAATTTTTGTACAGGTCCTCCCTTCTTCGGGGTCGAATCATTGCTTTGTTCGGTTCTAGGATACTTGTCCTTGATAATATACTCCAGATCAGTCCTTCACTTCTTACCATCAATAGGCTCGTTATTCACTACCGTTTTCCTCATACTTTCCTCTACCTTGATATACTTCCCGGCCCTATCTTGGAGCTATAACATGGTTTCAGGAGGGCGCTTGGCCAATGACATCTTGAAGAACTCATCCCTAGTTCCCTGCTGTAGTGCTATCATAGCCACCTTGTCATCAAGATCCGCGACTTTCAAGGCTTCCTTGGTGAAACGATTCAGATAATCTCTCAAGGACTCTTTTGCTCCTTGCACAATGCTCATGAGGGATGCTAAACTTTTCTCATGCACTCTCCCACTGATGAACTGCTTAATAAAAGCCTGACGTAGCTCTCTAAAAGACCCAATATAATTCGGAGGTAAATGGCTATACCATCTTTGTGCCATTCCCGACAGGGTTTGAGGAAAGGCCCGACACTTAATAGCGTCGTTCACGGGCTGCAACAACAGTGCATTAGAGAACGTCCTGACATGGTTAGCGGGATCTCCAATGCCATCATAAGCTTTGATAATGGGCATCTTGAATTTCCTTAAGATATGAGCGCTCATTATTTCTTCAGTGAATGGTGGAGTAGGATCATCAGGATCTCTACGAGGAAGAAGATTGCTTGGATCAGCTCTTGGGATAACTGTACTTCTTTGTAACGGACCATCGAGGTCTATGATTGGAGGAGGATTCCCCCCCCCTTTGAGATAGTGGGGGTCTGGGGGCCTGGTGCACTTTCAAGTCGCGCTTCAGCCTTCAAATCTCAGCCTCGTTAGCCCTGATTCTCTCCTGTACTTCTTGGGGATTCATCCCCCGAGTGTTCCTGGGACGTTGGTTACCATCGGGCATCGGTTCTTTGCCAGCACGCCTCCTTCTTGGGGCCACTTCATCTTCCAAAGATTCGAAGTCTCTCTAAGTATAAGGACCAGAAAATTCTTGATCCTCCGGGATAGGAGCCAAACCTTGTATATAGGGGGTGTTTTCCCCCGTGCTTCACTCCGTTGGGCATGTCCAATTCCTCCAACCTCGGGGTAAAGGGGCATCCCATAAGGGGGATTGATGGTCACAATAGTTGAATACTCATACCCAACGGTTCGAGAATTCATAGGTGTATGTAGCTGTTGAAGTTGGGGATTCGTTCCTTGAGGATCCGGGGGAATCGTCCCTTGAGGTTGAGGTTCAGTTGCCCCTACCTGGGTTTCTCCTTGGGTGGCATTATAAGTTGAGTGCGGAGGTATCTCCACGGTTGATGAAATCATTTGGGTCTTCCCTGCTGGTGTTCTCCTTCAGGGGTGTTGTTTCCTCTCCATGTTCTCGACATGGTTGTTGTTGTCTTCTTCCCATAAACAGCGCCAAATATTATGGATCAAAAACTAAGGTATAATAATTGCTGTATTTATTACTAAGGAACGTGAGCTTCGAGGCTCGATTTGACTGCTCATGTGTTTTGTAACTCGATCTACCTTAACAAGATGCCTACGTACCTTCTTGTATGTCAAGGATCAAGTCAAAAATGTAGTTCTGATTGGTGGGGGTGAGACCCCTTATATAGATGTTGGGAGTCCTTAATTTGGACTTGGGTTAGGAGACTTGGTGGACAAGTCTCTGAATTAGAATGGACTTCGGAGTCCTAGGAAGTAGGAAATTGATTCCTTATCCTATTAGGTCCCTTGGAGGCTGATCTACAAGGATGTATGTCCCTGTTAGGACTCATCTTGATAGCTATTTTTCTCCCTTATTAATTAATTACGAAATTAATTAATATTCAGGATTTGGGCCTTGTTAGTTGGGCTTCGCTAGTGGACCATATCAGGTCTAATTGACTCAACATTAATTATTTTTCTAGGCTATATTTAGGCACATATTAACTAGGTTATCATACAATCATCACATACTAAGACATCGAAACAAATTAACTAAAGAAATTCATGATTAAATCCGCTAGAACCCCACGATAACGATTAGCCCATAATCAGACTCATCATCAACGTGGGTTCTTATGAAAGCATGCTATAATAAATGTAGTATTTATAACGAATAAATAAAACAAAGTACGAAACAAGAGTAAGGTTCACAAATAAGAAAACTAGCATCCAAGTTGCAACTTAGAACAAAGATTCACAAGTAAAAACAAGATCTTCTTCGTCTTCATTGAATCGTGCTAACACGATCTTCTTACGGCTCTCCTTGATATGTCTCTGGCTTGATATATTATTAAAAATGACCTAAAGTTATTTATATAGCATCCTTGATCAGCAGAGAAATCCATAAATCAGTCTTCTATTCAAAACAGGATTCTTGAAACTCGATCTGGTGCGGTCGCGTGCTTGATCAGCGCGGGCGCGCTGGCTCTCTGAAGTTCAGGCGCGGGCGCGTGCTTGATTAGTGCGGGCACGCTGGGCTTCTGCCAAATCTTGACTTCTTTCTTTTTCTTGCAGATTTGAGACGGTCTTCGCGAGCTTTATTCCTTAGACACCAACCTAACACCATATTAGAATCAAATCAATGCTAAATCACCTGATTCTCAGATTAATGCTTAAAATGGAAAAACACTAGAAAACACATTAAAACACCAATAACTTCAGTACAAATACACCAATTCAAAGCTTTACGGAGCGTAATAAAGTGTCATAAATGCCACTCAACAACTACCACTCGGACTCAAGCCGACACCAACAATTAACCAAATCAATCCAACCAACCAAATCAATTCACCACCATGAAGTCATCATTTCACCATACTTCAGAACATATCATGTTGATAACCACATATACTACTAACTAACATAACATACATCTTTTAATCGAGCTAAGACAAACAAACAATGATTAATATAACAATATCTTTCCTCAATTCTTTTATAATATCTCGAAACTCCACTAATGAATATAAAGTTAATCTTCTGTTTCTCAAAACTTTATTCAAGGATTCTTCTAGTTCATCATTAAGCTGTTTAATTAACAATTCATATCACTTATACCTGTTCATAAATCTGTTCTAAAGAAATCTTTTAACCTTATTTTCCACAGCTCATACCTGTATATGGATGCTTTTAAGAATCTATACAGCATCTTTCAACCGATCAACGAATCCTCTGCCTTTGAGAATATATGTTTCTTCTTATTAGTTAACTTATCTAACTTCGGATTACTAACACATAGTATCAATCCAAACTTTCATATTCTATGAAAACTCATTTGGTTCTAAAACATTACTTCTTAAAAGATTTGACGCAGTTGGATCACCAGTTATTTATCTATATTTATATTTTCCTGTACGGAACCTTCGCGCTGGCTCAGCTATGAGGGTCAATTTTACCATAACTCACTTATTTGAGTTGAACATCCTAACAATTCCTTGAAGAACACGCTCAAATTTTATTTGTAACTAGAATTTCTTCGATCTTGAACCTTAATGACAAGTATCTCCCACATGATTGAGGTACGCTTCATCTTCACAATGTATTAATCGATTGTCTGGTTATTATTAAGAATTCCTTCATCTACTTCTGTTGTCCCGTCAATCATTTGCCTCGTTTGATGTACGCAACTTTAATTACTTATTTCTATGGTTAATTTACCTTATACGATTTGCTAACTACTCCAATTCATGCCCAAAATCTTAGACTTGAAACATATCACGTATACAGATTTCCGCTTCTGATTTGATGTCATCGTGACAACTGCGTTATTGGCATAATAATTCACATATGTCCACCATTTATTGGCTTGCAATTATCTTTTTACT